>NW_013952493.1:1211251-1212809 GCF_001266775.1 Austrofundulus limnaeus
TTTGTTTTGTTTTTTTTTAATGGCGGGTGCGGCTTATAGTCCGGTGCGGCTTATATGTTGATGTTCGCTCGTTTTTTTGTTTTGTTTTTTTTTAATGGCGGGTGCGGCTTATAGTCCGGTGCGGCTTATATGTTGATGTTCGCTCGTTTTTTTGTTTTGTTTTTTTTTAATGGCGGGTGCGGCTTATAGTCCGGTGCGGCTTATATGTTGATGTTCGCTCGTTTTTTTGTTTTGTTTTTTTTTAATGGCGGGTGCGGCTTATAGTCCGGTGCGGCTTATATGTTGATGTTCGCTCGTTTTTTTGTTTTGTTTTTTTTTAATGGCGGGTGCGGCTTATAGTCCGAAAAAAAAGGTACATCAAAACGATTTGCCCTTTATATCACTGCAGTCTGTGCAAAAATTAATTAGCACGGGCAAACTAATCTAAATAATGATGTCACCAATAAATAAAAGGATTCATTTAAGACAATACTCCCTGATTGCTGTAGTTGTTGTACACAGCAGACATGACCAGATTCTTTCCTGTAACTTATGAAAAATTTATCCATGGATGGCAATACTGACTTGTCTACCCTGGCCTGCCAATGCAGGATTAGTGAGCGTGTGGCGTGGAGACGCTCCCCCGATCCCGCCAGGAAGACACATGCGCCCAGTTGGGGGAACACGGGGGGTCATTTGGAACTGCCTTTGGCCCCGCCGGCTTACACCTCCACTCACAGAGCCTGCTGTGGGGAGGGAGTTTGACCCATAGTTCCAGCTGAAACAGCAAAAAAACAAAAACAGAACAGAAATAAGAATCTGAAATTGCCAGCAGAGGGAGTGTGCCAGCTGCTGAAGCAATATTTCATTTGAATGATGGTAATGATTTTAATGAGAAGGGGGAAAAAAAGCAAAAGCGGTAGGGATGAGTCAGGGCAGAAGGATACATTAAGTTAGTTTGACATCTGTGCTGCTTAAGTCGGAGATCAAAGGTAAGAGAAGGCAGGTATTCTCACCCTTTCTGTCGGTACGCTGACATGTCCGGCATAGCTTTCCGAGGAAACAGGCGCAGCAGACTGAGGACCTGCTGCTTCCAGGAGACCAGCCTTTTTTTATGAGTTTCTGTGAAAGCCTGGCAGACAGAAAAAAATATATATTTGTAAACAAAAAACACATTTAATTTTTAAATCAACAAAGTATGTGAGGAAGCTTCTAAACAAAGATAAAAAATAGATTTTAACTTCCGCATTAAAAAATATTATTCCCACAAGTTTCTTTTTAAAATAATCTAATTTAGAAATTACTAATAAGTCCATTTACATATTGCGCAAGGTCCAAGATACTTTGTCACATGTATAGTTATACATATACTAGTATACTAGTGTAACGTACAGTAAAATGTATCCTGAAAAAAAATTGAAAGGAGAACAGTAAGTTTAAATCAAACCTAAATACAAAATGCAAAAAGTATTTATACCTTTTAAAAGGGGCAATATCATGTAAAATTTACTTTGAGTTTTACATCATATCATGTTATAATGCTATACTCTCATAAAAACATGCCCAAAGCCTTGCTCTG
>NW_013952493.1:1213027-1228639 GCF_001266775.1 Austrofundulus limnaeus
ACACACACACACACACACACACACACACACACACACACACCGAAATGGGCAAGATAGAAGCGGAAGGTGGTTCTTAAAGAGACAGAGGCCAATTTCAAGGTGTTTAGAAGAGGAAGTGATGAGAAGATAAGTTTATTTTCTATTTAAACATAAAAACAGCATTTTAATAACAGCTAAAGGTGACATACATACTTTATTATGGTACAGAATTTAATTGTATGCCTGAGAAATACATAATATTGCCCCTTTAAGTAAGTTAGTAAGCAACAGTAACTTAAAACTCACTTCATGTGTCAGACACTTCTCTATAAGCTGAAGGTAACAGCTAATATTTTCCTCATCTGGCCTTGATACCAGCAGCTGGGTGCACACTGAAACAGAAAAACAAGGGTTCATAAATCAAATAACAACCCAGTATATTTATATTAAGGATAAAAGCTTGAAAAAAAAAAAAAGAGAAGGTCATTTTCACTTGGAACAACAAATCAGAAAACAATCTAATACAATCTTGGTAACGTTCTTACCTTTACCCATAACACGAGTAAACTGTCCGGCAATGTCACCATCTGAGACCGGTGTGACTGAGGAGTCTCCATCACAGGGGGGTTGGTTGTTGCTTTGGAAGTCTTCTGACGCCGCCTCCGTATCTGCTGCTGTTTTTGTGACGTCTGACGAGGACGTCGAGACGTCCGAGGCAAGCTGTGCTGCGCTGGCTGGGCTGTAGGGCTTAATGGGCGTGATAACGATCTGCTGAAGCTCCTGGAGGGCATTGCGCAGGTTTCCGCCGTCCAAGATATCCTAAAAACGGAAGGCAATATTAGCATCACGTGCCGTGTAATTCGATCAGAGCTGCACACTTAGGATTTAAACTGTTTCACTGTGAGTGGGTTGGAAGATTTCTCAGCTGCAAATCTGTACTTTCTATTTAGTGAAGCAAACATTTTCCAATGAAGCATCTAAGATGAAGAGTCTGGACATTTAACAACTTCACTGTTTGTTTTTTAATAAGCAGAATGGGAATTTCCCAACAGAGCTAAATCAAGTATCACAAGATCGTCACAGGAAAAAATACTCGAGTGTCTTTGATACAGAAAAGTGAAAGAAACTTTAGAAATTGTCGCCGCTCTTTCAGCATAACAACATTTGAATTACCTTTTCTAAAGACTTGAGAACACTTTGCCTCTCTCGCAGTTTCTGGATACTCAAGGCAATCTTGTGTCGTGCTCCTTTAGTGACATTCTAAAAAGGAGGGATGAGAAATAACAGGATGGTTTGAAAAGTCACTCCTGGAGGGGACACTAAGCAATTTATCTAGTCACTAAATAACCAGCCTAATCACCATCTGTTTTATTAAAGACAAGAAGAAAAGGAAAGGGGGGGGAATAGACAATTTGTATTATGTGTGACAAGCTCAATATAACTGTAGGGTGCATTGTTTAATTTCATGCCTCATTGAGAGTTGATGTATCATCAAATCTGAGGCCTGCAGGAGAGGAACTAAAGAGAAATCAAAGTCTGAGTCCAGTGAAGGTAAAGAGGCTTTCCCACCTGAGATTCTAGATGCTGTTCTGTGAGAATCATCATCTCCTCATAGCTCATCTGCGAGAATAGTGATGCATATTTATGAAGCCGAAGACTCTTCAACCAGGCAGGAACATCTAGAGCAAAAGAGATGGAAAAAGTTCAAAAGAGGCACACTGTCAAAAGATTACATGTCTTAACAGCACATAACTCAATAAATCTGTAGTTTTTTCATAATATTTTGAAACAAAACTTGTTTAATCTTTTATGTTATGTCAGTTTTGTTTTTAAGAAAATAAATTGAGGCTAATGTTTTTTGACTTGTTTTGGGAGGCAGATGAGTTGCAAATTTTTTTTTTCTTAGAAATAAAACTATGCTTTACTTCAGGGTTATTCAACTAAATTGCTCCGGGGGCCACAGTTACTGCCGGTCAACAGCTGAGGGGCTGAACATCCAGCAATTAAAGTTATTATGTAAATAAACCAAGTTTTACAAAGATCTGTTACCTTTGAATTAGTTTATTTTGCTGAATTTAATCATAAATACAACATACAGAACCCTATAAAAGTAGTGATAATTAAACATTATCAAAAACAAAAAGAACACATTATGCCTCCTATTTGACACTAGTATTTTGACATCTCTGACTTGCCAAATTTTTAAACTTCACTTTCATAATTTTATCTTCAACTGCTTGTAGTTTTAACTGTCTTGAGTGTTCATAGAAATGGTTTCTACCAGCTTCTAGCCAAGATTCTGACGTTTCTGTAGATACCAAACATGTTTGTGTCTAACTAAAAGAACTTAGAGTGATAAAAGTAGAAAACCAGGGGTTTGGGCTTAAGAGATGAAAGAACCAATTGGCGGGCCGAACTTTGGTCACTCGCCGCCAGTTGAATAGCCCTGCTTTACTTTATTGGATAACTGTAACACAACAGTTGAATTGTTGAAAATGGACACGTTGCGTGACTGATGTTGTACTGACTAAAGTTGTATCACTGGCTTTATTGTGTAAACTCAACTCACTAGTTAATGAAGTAAAGAAAGGTTTCTTCTTGCTTGTCTGTGTTGTTGCAAAAACGCCACTAAAATAATAACTAAGATGAAGTGAAACCAAATAAAAACAATAAAAAATCTAAAGTTTCTACCAGAGCCAAATGGTGGTGGTACACTGGCTGTTGTAAGTGATGAACTCTGACCTTTCATGCCACTCCCATCCTCTAGGAAAGTGTTGCGAGAGCAGCCCTGCTCTTCCGTCTGCTCGCTGCCTGAAGAGGCTATACTGCTTTGGGGTGAAAGAGGTGCGTGGTCTGTTGGGATGAAGTTCTGTCGCCCACCCGTGTCATCCTGGTTTATCCACTCAGAACCACAAGTCTGAGGACTGGAAGGGATATTGGACATGGACTTCTTCAGTGGACTAGGCTGCATCTGCCCAACCAAACCTGGCAACAGAACAGTTCACGAATGAATAATACTCCTCCAGGTTTTCTGTTTAGTTAAAAAGTAAAAAGCTAATTGTAAACCTTACCTGTATTATTGCTGTTAATAGGTGAGGGCATCCTGCCTGGGAAAGCCATGTGTCCATTCTGGCCTGCAGGAGACGTGCTAGATGAAGGAGACTTATCATGCCAAACGCTGCCAGGATCAAGAGCCTCAGCAGAACTCGGCCATTCATCAGATCCTTGGCGTGGATGGTACGGGCTAGATGGAGCCCGAGATGCATAGCCACTAGAAAGGTGCTCCTCCAAGTGGTTTAGCCACATGGCCAGTGTGGTCCGGTCGTCCAGAGTGGTGGCAGGGTGGATGAGTGCATAGGAGAGCAACTGTCTGCTTTCTTCCACAAAGAGGCTGCTCTCAATTGTGTGACTCAACACCTTCTGCAGCAGCTTCATGTACTCACATTTGGCCTCACAATTGCGTGGCTGCAGTAGAGGCAAATGGGATAACAGCAAGGACACCACTTTCTCTTTAGGCTCCTGATGCCACTGGCTGACAGTTGCTAATGGTAGAAGAAAAACACCACATATATAGAGATTAATATCTCATTAAAACTAGTTTTGCATTTTTTTCCTAAAAATGATGTTTTATGCTTGTAACAAAAAAAAAAAAAACCTTTACCTGCATTGTTGGCCTCAGCTTCAAGGATGTGGATCTCTGTGCAGTCTGCCAGCCAGTGTTCAAGGTATATGTGGAGAAAGCGGGCCTGGGTGCGGGACACCCTCTTCAGGAGGGACAAGAGCGCCACCGTCTGTTCACATTCATTCCAGCCTTTGAACCAATCTGTGAGGATACCTACCTGGTCTCGGAACATCATGGCGTGTCTCCTTGGTAAGGAGAACAGGAATTTGTGGATAGGGAGGGTTAGGCTGCTCCTTCAGACAGAGACAGGAAAAGTCTCCCCCCGCACAGCGGGGTTTTCGATTCAACAGTCCTAGGATCCCCTCAGACTTGACCGAGGGGACCTCACATGGTTCAGGTGCTGCTGGGACTGCGAGCGGGAATGCTTTATGGATTTTTGAGACGATGTCTTGAGGCTCCAAGTATGTGTCAACTGCAGTAGGTAATGACCCAAAACAGGAAAGGCTCTTTTATTCTGGCATAATCGTGATCACATCATCTTTGCCCTAATAAATCAACAAGACAACGAAAAACAAAATGATTCACCAAATGCATGATATAGTCTTTAAATCTCAGCTAATAAAACTGAATAAACGCATTGTATTCATGACACTAATTTTGAAAGTGCTGTAAAATCTGCACTTCCAATTTACCAACCTCTGATTAAAAAAACTAAAACAAAAATGAGGGTGACGGTGCTATGTGGTGAGTGCATATAATTAATAGATTAGTTAGAGATAATAGCTCAATTTTCACAGGGTAACCACCTACAATATAAATGTTAGCTTTGAGAAGGAATGCAGCATTAACCTGGTTTAAAAGAACTACTGAACAGTAACAACACACAACATTTGGGGAATTCAACAGATCAAAAAGAGAAATATACACGTATAAATAAAACTAATCTTATTTAACCTGTATACATAAAAATCCAATAATAATTATGATGACAAAATACAAACAAAACTAAGGTACCATTAAAATAGTAACATCCAAGATCTATGTTTATGACATAAAAAAGTTATCAGCTACTCATGAAGACAAGCATTTAGTTTAAAGAATCCCTATTTTAAAATAATGTTAAACAGATGTCAAAGCTGGAAACTCCCATCACGGGTACCAGTATCTTTTTTTTATAGCAAAAGCTGTAACACTGACTGAAAACAGACAGAGCAGTGTAAATTATAAGCTTTGGACAAAAAGTCCTTGTTGAACTAGGCGATATTTTTCAGTAGGTAGCTAAGCAGGTGTCGGTAAACTGGAGTTAGCCCTCGGTCGGCCTAGTCTGAAGAGAGAGTCAGGATTTGTATTGTTTTGCGTTGACGCGGTTGCTACTCCTCCGTTTGGTAGTTCGGTCTTAGCGAAAAAAACTGAGCAGTCAAAATTAATTTTAAATCGAGAACAAGTTACGGCTGAAACACAAACGTGAGATTCCCGAATGACGATGTATTATAGGAAATCGAAATATTTGTTTACCTGTTCTCATTTGTTTCTGGCCAGGGAGCTAGGCTAAAATGCTAATGCATAGCTAGCTCGACCGTATGAGTAGTGATAGCAAGGAGCTAACAGCTGCAGTTACGTTGGCTTAGCTGGAAGAAGCGTAGATTTCCATTCCACACGTAGGAATCCTCAAGAATATCCCATTGCAGTAATATGCCTTCGCTGTTTCAAACATAAAACTTTAAAGAATGTATATACAAAAATGCTAATTGGAATACAAAAAATAAGGAGTGTACGCCTGGAGAAATCCACTTCGATTTTGAGTTGACGTAAGACGTGGGCACAAGAACGTACGTCAGCACGTACGTAAAGTTTTCTCCCACCCATCGTTATGGCTAAAAAGTTCCATTCGTACGGTATAGCAAGCCAATTTATCATATAATAGTTAGACTACTTCAAACGGGGCCAAAACTTCCATCGAATCAATGAACATTTTGGACATTCAGAATGCCTTTTTTGAAACAGATTCTTGCTGTGAGAAATCCACACTTCAGATATCTATAATCTCATTTTAACCAGTCATAAGTTTAATTTTATAAACGTAAAAACCAAAGCATTTCCAATTATTTCTAATGGAGATTGATTATTAATAAAATTGACTAAAAATGTCATTAAGAATATGTGTTATTCACAAGCTGACAAGTTAAAAATGCATTTTAGATATTAAAGTTTGGATAAAATTTTGAATGAAAACCTAACCTAACCAGCAACAACAATGCAATTACAAATTTCAAAACACAATTTGGATAACTATCAGAAACCAGATAGGGATTGATTTCCACATAGAACAGATTAAACTAGTAACAACAAAAATTTAGATACCCAAAATGTAAGTGTTTCCTATCAGATATCTCTTTCATTGTACATTCTATAAGAAGAAAGCTGTGTTGTAAAGTAACTAAGTACAAATACGTTGTTACTTTAGAATTTTTGGGTATCCATACTTTACTTGAGTAATTAAGTACTTGTACTTTTTCTCAAGTATCACTTTGTGGTACTTTATACAACACTGGGAGTGGTACAGAAATTCCAATGCACACGACTGGGATCAGGTACATTCTTGATAATTTTGAATTATTGATTGTGGATATTTTTAAATCTCTTCTGGCTTTCTGGAATGTTCTTAGTTGTCAGGAGGAATTTAGTTCAGTTTGATTATATGTTAAACCAGTTTGCTTAGTGGTTGTTGTATTGAAGGTTAAACAGTGAAGACAGTTGTTCTAAACACTTTGGGAATGCTGAGAAGTTTTACAATATTTAATTAAAGCATTCCTCATTTGCTTGTATCTGTATCCAAGGGTGAAAGACTGTTTGTAATGATTTAATGTGCTTTAAAAGGAAGTTAGACAGGCTTTAAAAATACAAACGTAGCACAAAAAGTGAGTGAATTTATGTTTGGTAGATTAAATTTTTGTAGTAACGTCTTGGCAATAAATCTTATAATGTTGGAAAGCCTGTTAATTCTCCCACTTGAACCTAAATATTATCAGAGGAACATGTTTTATTATTGTTATTATTTCACCTAACTGCAGAATTTGTGTGTCATCACTTGTCAGTGGTGAGCCGCATGGTCACAAATATCTGTCAGACTGAAAACCAAGTTTGAGAAAATTAAGAAGCAGAAGGCCAGGCTGTTCAAAGTACAAGAGGTTTGTCACGTTCCAGCAAACGCTTCTGTCACCTATTTATCTGCAGTGCTATAGTATTGGAGATGTGATGTTATCAGTTTGCAGAATGTAGGGCAACAGACCAAAAATGTGAACCTGCAACCAGAATTAGCACAGGAGGAGCAGGACTGATGGCTTTTGTTTTTGATGCCATGGGTGTTTTTTCACGTCAAAGATTTCAACTCACCTTTGTTGTCTAGGTTTTACAAGCTTTAAAGACCTTTTTGCACAGTTGGAAGTTTCTATATTGTTACAGTAATCTATTTAAATTGTTAAAAAAAATAAACCAATCTGACAGTGAAAGAAAAGTCTAATAAATTTACACCTGTTTCAGTCTTTTTATGCCTGTTTTTTATCTTCCTGCGTTCGAGAAACATAACACTAACAGTTTTTGAACAGCATCCAGAGCTGAGCTTGCACAACAGTGTCATTTTGTGTCAGAGAAAAGGGGAAACAGCCTTGTGACACGCTCCGTCAATGTGTCAGCCCTCCCCCTGTAACATTTGAAGGAGGTTCTCCTGACAGTAGCTGTTTGCCATCAACTGTTTCAACAAGGCGGCGTCAGCCTGAAGTCACTGAGAAGAATCCTGTCAGAATGGTGAGTGACACTGATGCTACGATATGAAAGCTTTCTCTTTGCTGCTGAGATCTGTGGTGCTTCATCGTTTCACTTCTATACATTTCTGTTTCTAATAATATATGTTTTACCTAAAGATTTGGGCACAAGACAGCCAACCTCTTTGCAGTTTCAAACAGGAAACTAGATTCTTGCACACTGGTGCAAAACATTTCCTGCTTTTATTGTGGATGGTTCACTTGGTTTTTATGTTTTTTGTTTTTATGTGCAAGCAGGTCTTCTAAAAAAAATAATTTATAAACTCTGAAGGCCAGTTCACTTCTTTTAAAAACAGAGATGCTTTTAGAAACGACCGCTGACTAATGTTGAATTCGATATGTTGACAGTCAAGCTCCCTGGTTGTGTGTGAAGTGGATGAAAGTCTAAAAGAGAAACTGAAAAAATTTAGATTTCGGAAAGAGACCAACAATGCCGCCATACTCAGTAAGTACTGCATACTGATAATCATAATTATTATTGTTCAGCTTAAAATCCAATACAAATTACATCGCAGTCTTTATGATGGTTTTTATTTTCCAGTGAAAATAGACATGGAGAAACAGCTTGTTATCCTTGAGGAGGAATATGAGGCAAGTTCATCTCTTATTGTGGAGTTTGAGATTTTTTTTTATTTTGCTTTGATGGTAATGAATTAATTTGTTCTGATTTCCAGGATATTTCAATGGATGACCTGAAAAATGAGCTTCCAGAGCGCCAGCCCAGATATCCTGAAATTTAAATAATGACAAAATTGAACCTTTACCTGTTTTCTTTAGGGCGAAAGGTGCAGGGGTCTGCCAGGCTAAGAAGGACAAAGTAGTCATGGCAAATAAAAGGACATGTTTCAGTTCATGTACAGAAACAATATTTAGACTACTGGTGTCTGTAAAGCCTACAGCCCAGATGCAAACCCCACAAAAAGAGTCTCATCAGGGGTTTACACTGTTAGAGAATACACCCATCTAAAATGAAATTCAGAGTTTTCAATTGTTTTGTTGCAGAAATGTGTTTTGACTCTTGTTAAAGGTTGAACTTCCTTGACAGAAGTCTACATTTATTGTCTACAGCTACAAATACATCCATGACGACGGGAGGGTGTCCTACCCCCTCTGCTTCATCTTTTCCAGTCCAATGGGTACGAAGTTAGTCTCTGGAACCAAAGAACGCTCAGCTCAGCATTCCTAGAATTTGAGTAAAGTTTTTTTCAATAAAGCTAAAGTTGAAAACCAGTTTATTCTTATCATAAAGTTTAATCAAACTGTCTGGTTGTTGAACAGTGGCCGAAAAAAAAAAAAACCCACAACGAAGTGTCACAATCAAACTGCAGCAAGAACACAATTATAGGCACTCAACATGTTTTCTGAATCTGTAGCATCAAAAAAAAAAAGAGCTTTTAAATGTTTCTTGCTGTCTTCTAGGAGTTTCACATCACATACCTGTCTGCTGGTCAACCCTGCAGTTCTTCATTGTTGTTCCACAAAACTCTTTGTTTCAGCTTGAAATGAAGAAGTTCTGAGCGTAATCAGTTTTTTTTAGTGGTGGACTTCCAAGACTTTACTTTTTCATGTGTGTTCAATTAAATAGCCACAACCTAAGAACATGTCCATCTCTTTTGTCCAGGATGTAAACCCGAGCAGCAGATGATGTACGCAGGCAGCAAGAATCGACTGGTCCAAGCTGCAGAGCTCACAAAGGTAGATATTAAAAATGCTTTTTAATTTAGTTTAGTTTTAGTTAACTTTTTTATTAAAGTAAAATGATTAAAAAATGGTGAAATACTAATTGAAAATTTCAAAATAGTGAATTTCTCAAACTCTGAAGCTTTAATATTCAAGTTTAGCTATTCATACTGCACAGTTTGTGAACGTATGAGATGGTGATATTCAATCAGCACACATATGTATATCCCCAATGGCAAAATAAACTGAAAATTTCCCCATTGCACATGTAAGCACACGTGGAACAGAGGGCTGCCATCATGGGTCAGCTGGAGGGTTAAGGCCTTGCTCAAGGGCTCGCAATGAGGCAAATAAGGGTGGAGGCAATAGCTTCACCTTTCCCACCCACGTTTTTTTGCATTCCTGGGATTCAAACCTAACTCGTGCCACCACTCCCCCCACCCAAATATTGATGAAATTTTCTGTATTTTAAGGCATCGTCTTATTTGTATTTTAATTTGTGTCATTGTCTACTTTTTTCTTTTTCAAAAGGTCTTTGAAACCAGAAATGTTGATGACCTGACAGAAGAATGGCTGAAAAACCAGCTGGCATTTTTCCGCTGAATCCATCTCCAACATCATTTGCTCTATCAGCCTTTGTGACAGTTATTTGATTTCCATGCTTTAAGTATTCACTTCATTCATTTTTTGTGAAATTTTGCAGCTGATGTTTCCTACAGTGAATGTATGAATTAGAACGAAAAAAAGCACATAAAAAACAATATTTGTCTAAAATGTGACCTGTAATTTATTTATCAGTTTCAAAAACAAAAAGAACAAAGATATTTTTACATGATATTGAACTGAGACAACACAAAGGAATGGTGTAAAAACAGCTACTAGTGTGATTTAAGTCTACAAAAAAAGCTGGATTGAAAAGAGATGTCTCAAAGTCCAAATGATTATTTTTGAAGTCCAGAAGCTGCAGCCCCAGACTAACCCACTGTGTTTCAGGACAGTGTCCAACAGCCGGACAGACAGATGACGACAGGTGGTCCTCATTGTGCTGAACAGGCTGCAGATATTATTCACTGTCACTGGCATCACTGGAGTCGGACCCTCGCTCACTTGCGCTCTGAGCTTGGGCCTCTGAGTGGTCGCTGCTGTGGTCGCTGTGTGCCGGGGAGGCGCTGCGACTCCGGCTGCCCCTCCTGTTCTCCTCTTCGTCTTCGCTGCCGCTGCCCTCCTCCCCGCTGCTCCTGGCCGAGTTCTTGGGCTCGTTGTCGTCGCTGTCGTCGTCGCTGCCGAAGATCTCCTCCTCGTCTCGCATTTCTCTGGTCCTCTCCTCGCCGCTGTCGCTGCCGCTGCCACTCGCCTTCCTGCGCCTTTTCCCTCGGTCCTCGTCTTCCTCGTCCTCCTCTCCGCTTCGTTCCTGGTCTTCGTCTTCCCTCTCAGATTCACTGCCCGAGTTCTCCGCTTCGCTGCCGCTGCCCTTTTCTTTCTCGTCACCTGGAGAAGAACAACCACAGCATTTTGAATCAATGAATACGCTAGTTGTTAACATTTCAGTTCTTGTAAATTAAAACAAACCTTTCAAAAAGTGACAAGTATGGATTATAATGCTTATGGCTTTAACTTAGCACAAAAAGAGCTATTCTAACTGAAAACAAACCTTAAGCAGGGGAAAAACTGTTGAACATTGATGGTAAAAGGAGACTGTTTTTATTTAGGAATTACTTTGATCAATGGGGCGACGTCAGTTCATCATGAACTGAATCAGCTAAGATTCATTAAATCATTGACATCCATCTGTAAAAACTGGTTTCTGTATTTTACCCACAAAACTTATCCCAACATTATTGTAAGTTTTGTCACATTTTCTTTTTCACATCTTCTAAATGTAAAACTGAAAATAGGAACAAAACCCCACAAATACTTCAATAAAAATGTCACAAACTGTAATGAAAAAAGAAGACTAACCAGAGTCCTGCATGTCTTTCTCCATATCCATGTCTTCCTCCTCATCTTCTGGCTCATGGTTCTCCAGCTGAGCCTTACGTGCCTCCTGAACATCCCAGAAGACAGAATCATCAGTGATCAGTTCAAAAGTCCAAACATGCTTCTATGACTTTTTAACATATTAGTTTATGTTTCTTTATTTAGTATAGCATACATAGTAAAATTCCCAGCAGGTATTTAATGACTGAAAACTGCCTTTTTTAATGAAAACTGTAAAAATGTACAACCACAATACAACACTCCTCCATTTTTTTCCCATTTATTACAAAATATATATTTTTAAAATCTTTAGGCTTTTCTTATTAACTGTATCTTTTGTTTTACAAGGAAATAAATATTGTGTAATTATAACTTAACAGTTATAATTTCACCAAAAACTGTTGAGTTCACTTAACCCTTCTGTCCACAAACTTATAAAAACCAAATCCTCGCACTCACCTGGGCTTCCAGTTCCTTCTCGTTCATATCTCTGTGTTTACACACCAGCACAGCGTTTGTAGTGGACTGTGCTCCTGCCTTGGCTCTCCTCTTGCTCAAACGCACCCTGCAGGTCAGAAAAAAATTAATGTAAAGGAACGCCTTTTCTCTTTTAAATGTGGAAGACTGTTACAAACTCTCTCGTTTATTTTCATCACTTTGTTAATCAAAAACAATTGTTTCTAACTTTAATATAAAATCAAGCACTAACCTTGTTTCCAGCTCATTGTAATAAACACCGTCTCCATCTCTGAAGATAAAGAAGTAGTTCTCCTCATAACCCTTGCTTGCTTTGTTCTTGACATTCCAGTTGTACTCTCTTGCAATCTTATAATCATAGCTGAAACACAAAAAAGGAAGACAGAGTTCTTATTATGTTTAGTACAGACTTGTGTGCTGTTTTTTCAAAGTGTACAAAAATAACATCAAGCGTTTATCTTTCTAGGACTCTTTCACTCACAGATCCTCTGCCATATAATCCACGCCCTCCTCGGAGTCTCTCTTTCGCTTACGGAGGGTTTCTTCATTGGGCAGGAAGTAGGCCACAAACTGATTTCCTTCCTCATCCATCATTCCTCTGTGGGGAACAAACAAATGAATGACTGTGGAAAAAAACTAGTTAGACTTTTAAACGGAGAGCTCGTCTTGAGTGGAGACCTGATCATGGCCTGAGACATCATTTCCACTCCTGCTGGACCAGAAAAGTCTTTAGGTGCAGGATCAGAGTCAAAGATGACCTGAGCGCACGGGTTGATCCACATCTGAGGAACAAAAAAATACATGAAAAATCATTATTCAAATCTGCAAAGTAGCACCTTTAAATGACAAGTCACATCAATAGATTAAAATTTGTCATTTTTTGTAATAAGTTTCTGTATTTTAATATGAACTTGCTGGTTTTTTTTTTACCCTCCACTTGTTAAAGTGCATATATTTTAGGTATTTATTTTCTAGTTATCTAAAAGGACTAGGAAAAAAGTTTGCAAAATCCATCTTTTAAGCTGTAAGCCCACCTTAAAGTCAGGGAACACGGGCAAGATCTCCACAGGAGTAACTCTGGGTTTGCTGTAGTGCTGTGTGATCTGTCAATGAAAACAACAACCTTATGATTACAAGGCATTACAAAAACTACCATAGTTGACGTTGTAATTTTTATTCTGTGCCAACAAACTGATTTGCAGACTATTTCAAACAGTACTTCAAACACACACAACACTAGCTGTGTGTTTGTGTGTGCATCCGGTTTATATTAAAACAAGTGCATGCAAAGCATATGCAAAAATTCCTGAAATTCCTGGAAAGTTCCCGTGAACAGAACCAAACTGTTTCTATGTAACTCTCTGAGCATTTTAAAATGCAATGAATGTTAAATTACATTAAGTGCAGTCAGAAAATATGCTGACTTACAGTTTTCTGTGCATCTTCAAACGTCTTCTCGATAGCAGAAATCTGACTGTCTCTATCCTTGTAGATCTCTTCCTCTGTAAACTGCTGTTTGACTGAAACTCCGATCCTAAATAGAAACAATACCAGGCTTACATAAAACACACACACAATAAATACATGGTGCAATAGTTTTCTTGTGTTAGAAAATCAAACTCACTTGACTTCCACTTTTTCATTAGATACACCGTATCTGTTGAACTCTGTGGAAATGTATTCTGTTTTTCTCATCCATGGCACTACTTTGGCATGTTGCTGGGATCTTAAAAATCAAGAAGAAACCGAGTTACAAAACATAAGTATGAAAAAAAAAAAGTATAAGTCATAAATTCACATATTTGCTGGCCTTACCTTTTAGAGCTGGATGGAGCCTGGATGTCCTCTTCCAACAGTTTCTCATCAGCAGGGTCCAAAAAGACTAAAAATAGTAATATATCAGATGAGTTCACACAAGTATTTGCAGCTCAAAGTTTCTATTTCTGTATCAAAAGTGAAATTAAAAAATAGCACATGGGGTGAGCCTTCAGAAACTTACCATTGGGATCGATGCGGTAAGTGTCTGGGTTGATGAGGTCAATGGTCACTCCAAGATCTGGTTCAGTCAGGAGTTCATGCTTGTGTTGCTTCTCCAGGGACGTGGCTTTGTATTGTACAAACCTACCAGAACAGAAAAAAAAAACACAAATATGCGTCTTTTGTTCATTTACCTAACAGTGAATATAGAAGAAAAATAGATGAGTGAGTAAGATAACCTGTGCTGGTCAAACGGATATGTGATGAATTTGGGATCAAAGGGGATGTCAGGCAAACTGTTGCAGTACTTCACTCGACAAACAATTCCTGATCTGTCATTGGCAAAAAATAAAAAAATAAAAAATAAATTCAGATCAGCTGAAGTTAGGAGACATTTTCATATATACAAAACATGATGACTGCGATTACAAAACAGATAATACTTTATATTAATAAACAAATACACTTACTTCTCTGGTACAGATCTGTGAGAAGATGAACGACTGGAAAAGACAAGATTTATATTTTAGAAGCGTTACCATCTCTCAGAAACAACTGCAAAAAAGTGACATCAATGTTTAAAAATGAAAAACCCTTAATGTCCCATTTATCAACTTTCTAAGCTTGTCATATTGTGTGATAATGAATGGAAAGGTGATAAAATGTCATTATAACAGCCAGAGAATCCAATTAGAAGCTACAAGACATTTTTCTAATATCCATCATCACCTTCCACATCCATCACTCTTTTTCAAACCGGACACATTAAGCTTGCCCCGTTACACACCTGTTAACAAAAACCAAAGATATCATTTAGAAAATTTAGAATAATAAATGTCTAAATACTTCACGATGTGTGGAAAAGTAGATTTTAAATTAAACTCTACTGACATCACACTACCACTACTGCCATGAATGGCTCTCTAAACCCAGGCTGGGAGGCAGACCTTCTTGTTGTGAGGAAATAGCTCTAACCACCGTTTCACCCATAAGAGGTATAATATATCGCCAAAAATATTCGCTCACCTGCCTTGACTCACATATAAGCTTAAATGACATCCCATTCCTAATATGATGGTGGTCCACACTTTGCAGCTAGAACAGTTTAAACTCTTTTGGGAAGGATGTCCACAAGGTTTAGGACTGTGTTTATGGGGATTTTTGACTATTTTTCCATGAGCGTATTTGTGAGGTCACACACTGATGTTGGACAAGAAGGCCTGGCTCTCAGTCTCCGTTCTAATTCATCCCAAAGGTTTTCTATTGGGTTGAGGTCAGGACTCTGCAGGCCAGTCAAGTTCATCCACACCAGACTCTGCCATCCATGTCTTTAGTGGAACTTGTGCACTGGGGCACAGTCATTTGAATGGGTGAGCAAATATTTTTAGTGTACAACCACTCCAGTTACGATATTGATGGTTACTGATTGGTTTTTTTTCCACCTTTTATGAAATATGGACCAGGAGAAAAAAACAAAACAAAACGGCTGAGTAAGGTCATATTCACCCCTGATAGTCCAGTAGACTTGGTTTGATTGGGGACCAAAATCGCAACATTTGTTCACATTTTCAGCTGATGTGGTTCACTTTCACACTGCACTGTTTCAAACAAACTACACCATGTGAACAACCTGTTCATTCATCGCTTGTGGTGGCGCCGCACCAAGAACCAGTTTGGAGTCAATTCAGTCCAAGATGGATGCCACATCTACTTGTCAACACAAAAATGACTCACAAATGTTAAGCTAAAATTTGGTGTGGTAGTAGCTGTGGGTCATACTCTGAGCACGAGATGCACAGAGTTTTACCAAGACAGCTATAGCTCCATCAGTTCTCAACATAAAGATGATCTTAGCTTAAAACTGCATGACGTCAGGGAATGTTAGGTCTTCTTTTTATAGACTTGCAGACTAAAAACCACACACAAACACTAAATAACTATTTTTTTCTTTTGTCACTACTGTTATATAGAACAGTGGTTCCCAAACTTTTTATCTTCTGACCCACAAAATATCCATGGCAAAAACTTGTGACCCCAAATATTACTGGTCTGAGTACATGAACTTTGTTAATAACCCTA
>NW_013952493.1:1229309-1246500 GCF_001266775.1 Austrofundulus limnaeus
AAAATATAGATCGTGATGTTTAGTATTAAGTCATGACCCAAATGCTTAGCTATTTTCTAAGCAGAAAACGGCCTTGAGAAATTGATTCTTAATAAAATCCCGTGTATTATCTATAAAGAATTTTGAAATATATGTTAAAGGATCAATGTTTTTTAATAAAGCTGTGACCTGTACTTGTGCATAAAAAAATGACAGCAAGACAACGTAATGTGGACACTTGAGATTTCCCGCCTACTACAAATATTTACCGAATTAGGTTTTTTTTTTAAAGCCTGGCTTCTAAATTCTGTTCAACAAGATCAGTTTTAGCTAAATTTAGTTGTGTGTTTGGTTTAGCAAAATTGCTGTCTACTGATAAACATGTCACATATAACTTAGAAGGTAAGCTGTGAGAAAAAAATAACAATAAAAGCTAAACTGTGGCGGCTACGTCGTTTCCAAAATACAAACAAGAACCGAGAGCTGAAAGGTTACCTGTGGCCGTCCTCCCGTTGAGCTTGTTGTGTCTGAATCGTTGGAGCCATAATTACGAGAAAGTGCTCACAGCTAAAAGCTAAGCTGTTTGCTAACAAGAGTAATCAATACAGATGCGCCCGATGAGACTTCAAGGTCCTCAAGCTTTACGAAACACACATTAGTTACAGCTAACTGCAAACAGAGAAACAAAACACATTTTATTTCCTCGCTGTGGGACCGGATGCAGAACCGACGGGCGAAAGAGACCGCCGTGTAAACGGTTTGACTTAATGAGAGCGCCCCCTGCTGTTGCGGAGGTGGAAAAAGCGTGTTTGTGTAATATTCAGCAGGCACCAATGACAAAAACCTATACTTACTTTCATTTATTCAATAAAGTCAAACAGCACATGCTTTCATATTTTTATTTTTAAAAAATGAGACCAGAATTAGCTGTTTTCCATTAATATTTCCAGACAAGAAAAATGCATATTAAAACAATTTTCAGGTTTACAAAATATACATTGCAAAAGTGTACATTTTTTTAAATAGTAATTTTAAAAGGTTTACATTGTTCTCTTTTTAATGTAGATCTTGATTTAAAAAAAAATCAACACAATATAAATTATGTTTCTGCTCTACATTACATCCTCAGCTGGACGTCAAGATCACATCTTTAGTCACCTCGTTGAAACTGAACTTACCAAGGAAACATTACAAAAGACAAAAATACAAAAGATCCCCCCAAAAATGTCATAAGATATAGCTGAAAGCTCTGAAAAATCAACAACGACTGAACAAAATGTAGAAATGTGGAAACCTTTCAAGCTCACCGTTATTTCACTGCTTTTATGAGAATCACAAGTGAGGGAAACACAACAAATCAATGTGCAAATTATACAATCCTAATACTGTAGATCTCCTCCAAGTTAAATACTCATGAATAAAAGAGGTCATTGTTAAAAATTGTGGAATCAAACAAACTCAAACATCTGGTTACTATATATAACAGTCACATGGCAAACTGCTAACAGGTTTGCCCTCTTAACTGAGAACAGAAATATGTCTGTAAATAACAGGGGACAACAGTGATTGCATAGAATGAGTGTCTGACAAAATAATATTTTAGTGTACGTATAAAACAAAGATTAAAGTGAAGTAAAGAAATAATAATAAAAAAATACACTGAGCTCATTTGAAAGGATTTTCAGGATTTTCTTATGATAACTTTACTCCTCCAAAATCTGACAGCATAACTGTGAAGCAGTGGAAGTGATGCGTAAATCACAGAGGACAATCCTTTTGATCATAACTGCACCTTCACTAAAACTGCACCTTTCCACATTCTTGCACAGGTGGGCTGTGCACATCAGTGAGGGAAAGTGAAAGAAGAAGAGGCTTTCGTCATCTGTTCTTCAGTCGTACGACAACATCTCTAAGCCTTTTGAGTCATCTCAGGTCTGGATCCCAGTCTCCACAGGGCTGTCAACTCTGGGAAACGGAAGAAGAATTAAAGCTGTATAAAACAAAAATATTCAAAACAAAATGTTCTGAACTTAGTTAATTAAAAATCAAGACTTCATACCTGCTCATCCTGAATATCCCCTGTCCAGGATCATCTGCAAACACCCTGCACATCAAATGAGTTTTTGAAAATTACGCTCTCACACGGTGCCATCAGAGACAGAGCTTATTTCGTTGTACATGCACTTGTTTGCATTGGGGCTTGCTATTCCCCTCCACTGTGGAAAAAAAATAAGTAAATAAAAACTAATAACAAAAATAAGCAAGTCTTACCCATCACCTGAGTGATAAATTGCCCGATCCTGGTAAAACATGGACAGAAAGAGCCACACACTTATTGTTTCGACCCAGAAGATAACAAACAGGAACCACAGCGAAGACAGAAGGATTTCACACAACATCCTGGAGTTCTGGAAATAAACAGATGCCACCTTCAGGTAGGAAAACGCCATAGCTGCATATCAAAATACTGTAGTACTAAACCATATGCATCATGTAATACATGTCTTTGGTCTAAACCTGTGTAACTGCAGAAACTGGACCTGAACCAAAACATGATAACGAGAGTTTTTAGCAGTTAACTTTTTAAACCCTATTTATTCAATATCCACGACTTCATATGGGCAAAATTAGCTATAAGCTGCAAGTAGCGATACAGCTAAGCTAGCTTCACCAGAATCCGAGTAGATAAGCTCGCGTAGCTACTTAAAAATGACAAAAGGTTTATGAGTTTATGATTTTGAATAAAGAGTGGTACTTAAGACACTATCGCAAGACTCTGATAATTCTAATGTAGTTATATGAGGTTAGCTACAGAAATACAATCCCCTTTCGTTGACAGCTAGCTACACGAAATGCCGAGATGGCTAAGTAAGACAAATTCATGTTTTAAATTGGTATACTTACTTAGGTTACACACGGCATAACTTTTTACAGGCTAGCCTCTTTCGCCTTTATTTACAGCAGTGGTCATAAGTCACGTTGGACCAAGCGCGTTGGACGCACTTCCGTTTACGAAAATCGTACCATTGGATTTTAAGTTCGCTTCCTTCCAATTTACCGCTGCACCGCCCGGTTAAATGTAATGACGAGCGGGGAGGGCGGGGCTTAAATGAATCCAATTAGCAAATTTTCCCCTTGTAATCGCAACTCTACGGTTGAACTGAATGGGTAATTCTAAGCATGTGCCCACCTGCTAACATCCAGTTTTTAGTGGCGCTTGCTTCTCTCTTCTTTTCCTGTGGGACGTTTCTTCTCCAGGGGTCACCACAATAGTCATCCTTCTCCTTCACCTCACTCTGTCCTGTGCATCCTCAAGTTCAACTCTCCAAGTTCTTTTTCATTAGTTCCCACCACAGATCACATCACCTGCAAACATCTTGGGTCCTGGGGATTTCTCCCTGACCTTGTCTGCTTCATTACATGCACCAGCATATCAAAACAGTGCACACAAAGTAAAAATAAATAAATAAACCAGACAAGTTATACTAAAATTACTTTATTACAGCTGATTTCTGTTCAGTATCCCTCTGCCAACACGTAAATACAATACAAACATTATAGTAATTGTATCCATTTTATTGTTTCATCTCTTTGTACACAATTTAAATCCACTTTTAGTACTTTACCATCTTCATAATCTCTGACATTCAATAACTCCACCATCTATACATTTTAATACAAGTTATAGGGTTGTAGTGGTAATGTGCCAAAAAAAAAGAAAAAAAAAAAAGAAAAAATACTGACATCTTCAAAGAAATGCAATCTTTTCATCATCTGCCTGTCACTCCCAAGTGTTTTTAACTTCAGCCAATAAGCCAGAGCCAACTTGTCTATTTGTTTCATATATTTTATGTCATTAGCTCGAGAACAGATAAAACATTGGATGAAACAGATTCACGAATGTCTGGGCTTGGCAACACGGGTATGGCACAGTGTTTGACCTTAAAGAGAATCACTATTTTCAGTTGCCGATACACATCCAGTATCTCACTTGCGTTCCATCTGCAGAACAAAAACTGACAAGTTATTTGAAACATTGAAAACATGAAATAAAATACAGGTTGTTGTTGGATTTTTTTCAAACTGAAAAGAACATGTAGTTTCTGTAACATTTGGGAAACAAAATTAAGTATTGCTGTCCTTATAAAACTGAAAAGTTGGCATATTTGAGGTTAGATTGATCTAACATTCAAACACTTGGTATATTGGCTTTTGACTTATGTTAAAACTCCAATATGTACATTTTCATTTATACCAAACACAAATAAGTCAGAAAAGAATCAAATATAGCCTACTTGGATATAGTAGATGAGAAAAAAAAAAATCAGTTGGCATACAAAAATGAGTTTTGGAACCAAATAATGTCTAACTTGATATAAAGGCATACTTTCTCTGATAGAATATATACATGAAATAAAATCCAACTCTATATAAAAAGAATTGCCAGCGCTTTGTGTCCTCAAACGTGACAAGAATATGTTTAAAACTAAAAGAAAAAAAACCATTTGTGACAAGCCATGAACAAAAAACAGCTAAAAAAAGCTTTTGATCAGACAGGAATGAGGACAAATGCGTAAAAGTGTGCAGCACTGGAGAGTAACATTTGTAGAGGTAAATCTCAGTCAACTACACAAAGTGACGTATAAACAAGATGGCAGCAAACGCAATATTAAAGAGTTTAATCTGAAACTTGAAATATTGTCCAATAAACTGTGCGTACACAACTCACCCCTTAAAAAAGTAGTAGTTTAGAGAATGACAGGTGAACAAAGTCAGTTTTAGAAGTAATCTTTTAAAAAAAAGTAAGTTTAGTTGAACTTGTTCTTTAATTAAACATAAAACGATGAACATTATCCACAAGTTTGTGACGCAAGGGAGCAAATACCTTTGTATCATCTCTGAAGGCCTTTAAAACTTTTGAGAAACCTCGTCTGTAAAACAGCTTCAAAGGCAACATGCTTGTTCGTGAATATTTTAACTAACAACTGAAAAGGATTTAAAAAAAGCTGCTTTCGCCACATTTATTTAGCATTGTGTTATTTTCCTAACAAAATGTGTGTATAATCAATTTTATATATTTAGAGTTTTAGCTACACTCGTAATTTAAAACGTTGCATTTGATTCTAAGATTTGTTTTGGTTCTAATGAGATTAGGCAACATTTTGAACTTGGCACCGTTGACTTTTTGTGGTACTTAATTCGGGCCATGACGTTTTTTTAAGCAGTGTTTTAGTTCAGTAGCGCAACGCCTGCTGTCATGGTCAAGACAACTACCTGTCTGAATATAAAGGACTCCTCAGTTAGCTTTGTTCAGTTTGTTTTATAGAAACTGGAGCATAAACACGGACATTGTAGCATCCTCAAACACTCAGTTCAATCAGAGCTCAGCTTAAACACACAATCAGGCAAAACCCAACAACAGCTAGTCTCTGAGACAAAAAAAAAAAAAAAACACAAAAAAGTAAAAGTTGTCAAAAAAAAGGGGGGTGGGGTCTCTGCATACATAACAAATGCCAACATACACAAGGCTTTTGTGTCTACTTGGGTATTTGCCCCTTTAAAAAAGTCACAGCACAGTTAAGTTTGACTTTTCTACACACGTACCGATGAAACATTCATCCACCAGGAGCTTTGCAACAAAATGTAAAAAAGAGAGAGAAAGGGGGAAAAGGCAAATATTACTTTTACAAGCATTAGGCTGTATAAAGTGCTTTGAAAAAAGGCAGCAGTTGTAAAAAAAAAAAAGGCACTAATAAACATAAACAGATGAGCACTGGGATTGTGATTTAAGGCCATGGCGTTTCCAATTTTCCCACAATTGCTCATGAATGTGTACACTGACATTCTCTGCAGAAGTTTTAAAGATTCCCCTAGAGTGCCACTGAGACATAAAAATGCAGTCAGTGATGTGCACAACTTAATTTGTCAACTTTTATTAGACCACCTCCACTGTACATTTCAAGGATATAGAATTCCTCAAAAGAAATCTTGGAAGTCTGGAATTAAAACTCTAGGTGTGAAAATAACCCTGAACTAAAAACCTATCACTGATCGAAAACCAAGGATGAAATTCAAAATAATAAACTATAAAATTTGTTATCAAACCCTTAAAAAGGCACAGTATTAGTAGAAGCATATGTCTGAAAGAGTTAAGATAAATTTGCCTGGATTTGCATTCATGAAATCCCATTTTGGTTAACATGTGGATAAACAAAAGCCTCTAATTTATCACAATGACCATCAATGACCATTACAGCAGGCTGGTAGACAGCAAGGCATCCGTTAGCTCAGTTAGTTCTGAATTAGTGTTCCCACCGTACCACAGAATTGGCCAGTGCATTACTATATATGAATGGGAAGAGTAAAACAAAATCCTGAAGCAAAACCTGTTTGATTGTTTCATACTACATTTCTAAAGACAAATGTTACGCTGTCAAAAGCTTTCTAACAGTGTTTTATGTGCAAAATGAAAGCAATGGCTGTGAATATAACAAATGAATGATAAAAAAATGTCTCTGTGAAAGAGAACTGTAAAAAGAGATGCTAATACTCCAACTGCGTTTGTAACATACGTCTAAGAATCTGTGTGTGCCAATAAACTGCTGGGAGGACGGGCTGTGCCATTCCCAGCCCTTTTGACCTGAGCAACATTTATTTCATCACACATCTGTACAAGGGTAGTGTCACAGCGACAGAGCACCAGGGGTAAGCCAATACTCTGTCCTGCTGTTATTTTTTACTCAAAGTGACTCCAGGGCCGTGAGGGAGGTGTGTATGGGGGGTGTCTATGTGTAGGAGAGGTGTGACCCGTTAGATATCTGAGAGGTGACACTGGTACTCCTGCTCATACCCTGCTCACCGTGCCCTCCTGTGGGTGTCCTACCCATCACTTGAGGGCTGTTCTGTATACTGCCACTGCTGTGAGAAACAAGGGATCCAGAAGAGTGACGGCTCCATGGAGGTGGGCCCCCTCCTCCGTGGATGCCTTGCCCCCAGTTCCCTTGCATTGGTGTTCCTCCTAGACTGGAGTGATGGTAGTGCTGACTGCCTCGGTGACTTGGCCCTAAACTCGAACCACGGCCGGTCCAGCGTGGCCCCTGGGCGCTCACAGATGAGTGCAGTTGCTGACTATAACCTCCTGGAGCCCCGGGAAAGCTGTTGTTGAGACCCTCGGAGGAGATGTTTGAGAGCCCGATGTTGCTGAAGCCCAGGCGCAGGCTTTCGGAGTCAAAAGCCTCAACTTCACGTGCTTGGCGTTCAAGAAGGCTTCGGATTCGCTCTTGACGTTCTTTTTGTAAAGATTGTAACTCAGCCTC
Organism: Austrofundulus limnaeus; assembly: GCF_001266775.1. NCBI lineage: Eukaryota > Metazoa > Chordata > Actinopteri > Cyprinodontiformes > Rivulidae > Austrofundulus > Austrofundulus limnaeus. Next base: position 1,236,605 of record NW_013952493.1, read on the forward strand.
AATCTAAAGAGAAGAGTAGGACAAAAACAATGTTTATAAATGACTAATTGATTACTACAAGCTTACGTTGCAAAGTACAAGATTTATTTTATTGTTTTCTAAATATCTAAAACTCTCTCCTGTGTTTATTTAATATCAGTCTGTGATCAAATAAGATGGTTACATTCTGTAAGTTATGAGGACATTTGAATACAAACCAAATAAGACTTTTTTTCTGTTAATCAAAATGTTTAATAAAATAAAACTTATTTCTAAACCTGATGCATCACTAACAGATATCAGTGAGGTCCAGTAAACGTGTGCCATCTAAACATCACATGAGCATATATAGAACAGAACCTTTTGTTCCAGTAGTCCTCGTCGGAGCAACATCCTTTGTTCCAGGTCCTCCTTCTCTCGTTCATGTTGAGCTTCTGTCTGCATTTTGATCTTGCTCTGATAGGCATTGAGAAGCTCCAGCTCCTGCTGTAGCTGTATTCTTAAGGCTTGGCACTGAGTTTCCTGAGTTTCGTCCAGGCGAAGCTAAACACAAACAACAATAAATAAATAAATAAATAAATAAATAAATCAATTAATTAATTAATTAATTACACAAGCAGAACTAATTTAGAAAACTTCTACAGAGGTGACACACTCATGCTTCTTAACCGTTTTGCACATTAATAGACTCACCGCCTGACTGGAAAGCATTTCATTGATGGAGTGTTCATATTGCTCTGCCAAAATGGCCAGCTTGCGGTGCTGCTCCTGCTTCAGCTGTTTAAGGATGGCTTTGTGCTCAGACTTTGGTGAGGTCTCCAGCAGATGGTTTCTCAGTGCTTTATACTGTCTGGTCTGGATCTTACACGTGTCTTGGAACTGCTTCTTGATCTGTAGCTCTTTGGACTGCACAACAGAGGAAAGTGATCACATTAGGAACAAATGCAGAAATGAATTGTTAAGAAAAGTAAGGACTTTTATAACAATCCAATATTAAACTAACCTTGAGGCTCTTGGGTTGCTGACGAACCTCCATGACATGTTTGCGTCTGAGTTCCCGCTCCCTCCTCTTGTTGTACTCTTGCTGGTTGGTCAGCTCTGTCTGGTGTTGCAGACGGATCAGCTCAGTTCTTGTCTTTTGGATGGTGCTGAGATGGCGACGCTCCAGCTCTTGCATAGACTCGTGGTGCCGGAGAAGCATGGCATGTTCCAAGTCCTTCTGGGTCTGACGCTTGTTTAACTCCTTCGAAGAAACACATGAAGATAGTTACAGTGAGTACCACATTTTGCTTGGTTAGAAATTAGATAAATTTCATGACATTAAATCTCAGAAGTCCTCACCTCTCGCACCAGGTCCTGTTCAGTAGTGTGACGGGTATTCATGAGCCTCCGTTTGAACCTGCGGCATTCTATCTCCAGGTACTGCCGTTGTTTGCGCTGCAAGTTGGCCTCCTCCTCTGCTTGAAAGTGTTGGAAGTTCTCTTTTTGTTTGGACAACCACTCTTGCTTTTCTTTCTTGGGGGTTGACTGGTTTTCATTCAGTTCCTAAAGAGGAGAATGACTTTGGGTCATTAAGCAGAATTGAAGTTCTTGTTCTGATCGTTGTATATTTGCTAGCAGCAAGTAAAAAGAAAGAGAAGCCGGGAAAACAAAAAACGTGAAGGAGCTTACCTCTTTCAGTTGCTCCTTGCGGCGTTTATATTCACGTTTCTGGGACTCTAGGAAACTGTTGAGCTCTTTCTTCATCTGACCCTGGATGTGCTGTTGGAACTTCTTTTCATCATTGCTGTAGGTTTTTGCCTGATAAACGTCACATTGATCAATACTAAATAAATGAACAAAAACAGATCTCTACAGACATCCTTTTCATAATCAAGTTAAAAGTATTATGTTCACAGTTTGAGCTAAAAATAGACGTATATTCATTTTGTCTCAAATATTCTTGTCCAGTAGACAAGAAGACTATTCAAGGCATGTAAAAAACTCAAAGCATTCTCATTTAAGATGAATAATCAACACTCACAGGAACATAGGTCTCTGGTTTCTAAAAATGTCTAATGGGATTGAAAACATTTTTACAAGCTACTGAGACAGAGTGACAAAATGGTGCAAGTATTTATCCAAACTAACAGGTTTGTTGCTATCATTTTTTTCCAGTGGTTTTTAGTACCTTGAGGAAGATCCAGAATTAGAAATACAGCTTTAAGTGAACACACGTATGAGTTGACAACTTACATCTTTCTCCAGGGAAGCCTGGTGTTTCTTAATGAGCTTCTCCATCTCTTGAGAAAAGCTATTCCTCTGGTTCTCCAGCTCTTTGTCCAGTCGGAGCCTGTGCTCATCCTTTTCAGCCTTCAGTTTGTTTTCCAGAGCCAGCAGCTGCTTCTGATGCTGCCGCCTCATACGCTTGTAGCCCAATATTTGCTCTCTTAACTCAGAATTCTGCTCATGCTCCTTAATTTGGCGAGTGAGCTGACAAAGGAAGGACAATATTAATTTTTCATATTCACAGACCATGAAGTGGGACAATAGGTAGTTTGTCCTCTCCAACAAAAAGGAACATGTCCTGTAAATAAAAGGAGCAATGTTTTTTTTGTTGTTTGTTTTATGAACAAAAAAAGAATAAATGTGTTTTTTACCACTGAAGCTGTGCGTATAGTAGCAAAGTGTTCACGGTTTCGTTTTGGCCTCTGAGTTTGTACAGGTGTAGGTTGTGGTTCTGATGTTGCTCGGTTCTGAGGCGGCTCTGACTCCTCGTTACTTGTCTGTTGTTCCTAAATATAATAAGAAGCCCAGTGCGTCACATTCAGAACAACATAAGATACAATCTAAAGTGTGGTACTCCTAATTACAAACAGTGACATGTGATAAATATAAAACAATGCTTCTAGGTTTGGTTTAAGCTTTGATATCTTACAGGTTTGAGATGTATGACAGAGCTGTTGGACATCACCGTGTGGTCTCCCTCCATGTCTACCTCACTCTTGTCGTCTCCGACATCAGTTAGACTGTTGACGGAGCTGCTCTGAGAACTGGCACTGATCGACATGCTCGGAATCGACTGGTTACTTCCCACGCTGTTCACTGTGCCCGTCTTACTCACATTGTGTTCTGGCTCCTACAAATGACACACAGCAAGCAGAGACAAGGTTACAACAACAATCATTATATATATATCCACACAGATGTAAGCTACAAGCAGTTGAAACAGTCAAAAGACAAACCTCATCATCGTCTTGCGCCTCAGTTGTGGGGCCATTGTGGGCTTCCTGAAACAAGATCTTCTTCATTTTACGATACTGCAGATTATCTAGCTCCCTCACAGCATCCTTGGTCCGATTAATCAGGTCTATTAGAACCGATTCTGGTCGTTTACGCTGAATAAATGCATGCTGGAAAACAAACACAGAAAAGTCCTTTAGTATTCAATTCACTACTTGAATGGAAAAAAAAAACCCAAGGCAAGATGATTCCTACCCGTAGGAGCTCCTCAGAGTTTGGCCTATCCTGAGGAAGTTTCTGAAGGCAAGACTCTACAAAGTTTCGGAAATATTCCGTCCTATAGCCAAGCGTAAAAAAGGGAACAAGGTTTAGAACGTAACTGATAAATAACTAGCATGCTAAATGTACGCATTTACGATACTCACCATTCACTAGACTGCAGTGTTGGGCTCTCATTCTGTGCTATGTGGTATAAGGCACTCATTGCATTCATGTTGAAAAGTGGAGGCTTCCTCTCAGCTATGAAAGAAACCATTTCAGAAATAAATTTTACTTTTTACTAAAAAATAAGTAAAGAAAAAAGCAATTGAACTTAACAAAATAAAGAAATAATGGTTTTGCAGCAAATTTGATCGTGTTTTCTTGGTCCTTCTGTGTTCAGCTGTACCACAATGTAGTTTGAACCAAAGCACACAGGTTTTCATTTATTACATGTGATAGGAGGAACTAGCACAGGGAAAAGGGTGAAAAAAATCTGTCTGTTTAAAGACTATGAATTATAAAAAAAGACAACATAGACAATACATTTATAAAAAACAAACAAACAAAAAATAAAAAAAAATTAAAACAATTCTTCTATTGTTAGAAGCAAACCAAATCAGAAATGTTGAAACATACCTAATTCGATGCAGGTTATTCCCAAAGACCAGATGTCCACTTTCCCATCATACTGACCCTCATCCATAGCTAAAATTACTTCTGGGGCCATCCTAAGCAAGCAAACATATGCAGCAGAACACAATTATGTCAAAAATATACCTATGAAAAACACATTGACTTAATACACTTAATACAGAAGCTTTGTAGCGTACCAATATGGGGTCCCAACGAAGGAATTTGCAGGACAAGCTATGGAAGCAGAACCAAAGTCTGCAAGTTTCACCTGACCCGATTCCGTCAGTAAGACGTTTCCTGCTTTGATGTCACTGTCAAACACAGAGATAAATTATCAAGTTCTACTCAGAAAACAGAATTCCTGATTTCCAGCAAATTGTGTCTGTGTTTTGGAAACATTTGTCTTTGACTTCTGGAGAGATGTTTTAAGTACACTCTCAGCAGCTCGTAGAGTTCAGATTGACTTAGATCCATTTGTTGCAATATTCAGGATACCAACATCAACCTCACATCTTTCCAAAACTAAGAGATGTTATTGTTTTCACTTTTTTAGTTGCAACAGATTTTGTGAAACTGGAAGCCTTTTTCACCTACCTCTCCACTTTAAAGGTAAAGGCTGTTCTCAGTCATGTAAAACTCAAAGAAGTTAAACATATGCTTAAATAATCTTAAAAGATTCAGAACAATAAGAGAATCTGTTTTTTTTTTATCATGTTAAACAACTTAATTTCTTCCAACTTCAGGAAAACAGACCTGGTAAGCTTCCCTGTCTTAAATTGTATTTATTTTCCTTTGTCTTTGATCTGCCTCCATTCCTATGTACAAATTATTATTTTCATCTACCTCAGGGCTATTCATTTAGATTGCTCAGAAGGCCACAGGTCATGGGATAGACATCTGCCAACTAATATTGCTATTTAAATGTTATTTAAACAGCAATTTGATTAGTTTAATTTTAAATTAACTCATTGGCAGGTTGTAATAAATCATCTATAAAATAAAATTACATCTGATGGAAATATTTGTCATTTCAGACTTTTCTAAATGGTTCTTCCAGGAATTTTTTGCCCGTCAGTTGAACAGCAATGAAATACCCTCCCTCCTTGTAAAGGGGAGATTCTAGACTACACTTTGATCATAGATACTGCAGATGAAGTTCGTTATCTAGTTTATTTATGCTTAAGAATTTCTAATCCAAAATGGATGACTGTTGTATTTACTGACATCTGAGTAAGTTAAACTATTTCATGTGCTTTAGTTATTTATTTTCTTGTGGGTTGTTTGTGGTTTACTTCTTTGTCTTGTTTTGTTTAACAAAAGAAAGCAGAATGCCTGAGGGCATAATGTCTAGGCATGTTTCAAAACTCACTCACCGATGAATCATGTTGTGGGAATGAAGATAGGTCAAACCCTCAAGAGCACCATGGGTAATCGCCGCTATTTCAACTTCTTGCAGAGGTTTTTTGTGAACTGGAAGGTATGCATCAGCAGTGACGTAAAGTACAACAAATGGTGACAAACTGAATTTACATGTCAGCTTTAGTTACTGCAGCCACATGAACTGATCAACTACTAAGATTTTAAACCTACCTTCTAACAAATCTGAAGCTGATCCTAGACAATATTCCATCACCAGCTGTAGGAAAACACGTTTTATGAGAACTGGTATTTTTCCATCAATGATTTTTACATTTTAATCATACATTAATGGTATTATTAACTCTTCAATATAAAATCTTACCCAAGCAGTATGCTCTCTCAGGTAACATCCTTTGTACTCTATGCTGTTTGGGTGTTGTATTCTCTGCAGGAATTTCACCTCCTTTATTATGTCTTGCCATTTCTGTAAAAACAGTTTAGGATTTCTGATCAGTTAAATTCATCACATTTTTAGAACACATTGTATGATTTGTAAAACATCCAAATACTTAAAGAAATGAGAGAAATCAATTCTGTTTTGAGGGAAAGAAAAAGTCTTCTGGTTTAGCTTATGTCCTGTTTTAGCAATGAGAAGCTTAACTTTGCTCCTTTTTACACATGCACAGTTGTTCCAATATTCTGGAACTTAATATTGCAGTGTTGTGACATAATAAGACAGATGTTAGTAAAAGCTACCAAACCTCAGTGGACTGTTTCCCACTGTAAGACATCTTTTTGATGGCCACCACATCATTCGTCCGCACATCTTGTGCCTGAAAGACAAGAGCATTACATAACTGTGATTATCAACCATACAGCTAAACATCTGTGGTAGTAAATTAACAGATCTAAAAATGACCAAAGTCATTACCTAAACTATATTGTTTATACTGAAAAACAGGACTTATGAAAACCTCTTCAATTAAAACTTCTTGGAAATAAAGAGCAACAATATAGAAAGCAATTCTGACAGTTTCCTGCCGTTCAAACTGTTCCAACATATTTAGTTTATTGAAGAATTATTATTATTATTATTGATAATTATTAGATTATTATTATTATTGATGCATTATTATTTACCCAGTAAACCAGGATGTTGGATTTCTCTGAAATTACCTCAAAAGTAGTTCTGAGATCAAACTAGGAAAACATTTAAGGTTTGGACCTTTCACTTTTCTAAAGGAATACTCACAAAGTAAACAGCACCAAAGCTGCCATGTCCAATTTCACGCAGATCTGAAAAGAGCTTCTCCGGATCCTCCTTGAAGAAGAGGTCTGCAATTTCGGGGTCCTTCAGGTTCCCCGCCCGACTGCTGTTGGGCATAATGCGATGTTGGGGGCAATGCCGCTGTCGCCAGAAACTATCTGGGTCTGCGACAGCGACGGGAAAGCCCCCAGTGACGGCTCATCTGCAGGACAGTGCTTTCATGTGTGTTCAGGACTGTAAATACAAACAGAAACAAACTTAGATCCTGGATGTTTGGGAGTAAATTTACCTCAGACAAAATAAAAGAACAGCCAGCTAAAATCATTTTGCCATCTAGCATAGATCCCTTGTTCCCATAGTAATAGCAGCTGTAATAATGAAACCAGTGCGAAAAACGTCTCGATGTCTTCATCTCTGACACCTTTTTTTTGGCATAAAACAACAGACAGATGTAAGAAGAAAGAATGACTCATAGATTTAAAAAGTACCTAAATAAAAGCAAAGCAATACAAAGACTAAATTAAATCTCGTGATTTCATACAAACGATTAACAGTAAAATTCAATAAACCCTGTGCAACAATACCAGCGGTGTCCGCCATCATAAAGAACTAAACTATGATCATTTTTCTTTTACATTACATCCCAGACTTCCAGTACAACTCAGACATGTGTCATGTTCAGAAATACTCCGATGACTACAGCTGTGGGGTGTGTCAGTGGTGGAGGCTGAGTACAGAGAACTGGTGGCAGTTTTACAGTTTTATGCATTTGTGTGGGAACAATCACCTCATCTTAAAGACGAGACAAAAGGCATGATTGTGAATTTGAGAAGGAATAAGTTGAATACAATTTTAACCAGACAGAAGAAAGTGAAAAACTACAGATATCTGAACAACAGACTGAACTGGAAATTCAACACTGAGGTTTTTATGAGATGAGACAGAGCAGATTCTACTTATTGTTTGTAATTTGGCCCCTAATGCTTGCAGCAAGATGATGAATATTGTTTAAAGAAGTGTGGTGGAAAGTGATTTTTTTTGTTAGTTTCTTTTATTATTATTATTATTATTATTATTATTAATGGCAGCAATGTCAAATTCTGTGTTTAGATCAAGATAAAAATTGTTCTACAAAATAGTATTTTATTTAAACAGTCTTTAGTTAATATGATTACATGCACTTCTTGTTTTTGTTTCTTCTAAGCTGCTGTTTGAGATTATTGAGCAGGTCCAGAACTGCAATTTGGGTAAAGGAGCGACCCCGCCGTCAACAAACAATCTGCATAGTTTACCTTAGCCTTAATTTGTCTTAGCATTGGACTAATCAGTAGTTTCACACTCCTGTCTGACAAGTGGTGAAAAGCTTGTTTGTCAACTTCAGTTAAAAGAAGTTGAGGATGGGAATTTGACACATTTTTAGATTTTCTTGGTGTCCCAAATAGCGAATTGTACAAAAGTGAATGATGGTGAAGCTCCTCAAACAATACATCTTCCAAAAAAAGCATCACTGTAGTTCCCCTCCTTCTAAAGCTAGGCTTCTTTGCTGCCCACTTTTAAATAAAATCAAATATAATCCATACATAGTCTGTGCATTATAGGAGTAAATATTACACACACTAACAAGAACATGGGGAACACTCACTGGCCGATATTACAGAATTCATATCATAAAAGGTTGCATGATTGAGCAAACGGTAAAATTATGTACAAGTCAAAGTCAAAATACAACAAACCCTCGACTAAAATAATCTTAGCTCGTTGAAAACATATCTTGGGCATTAAGTGCTTATCACAATCAAAACCAAAACAAATCCCTCTACAAAACCGACTGATCAAACAGTTTTTCAGTCAGAGGCTTCATCTTTGTTGCAAAAAAGATCAACACAGGAGGCCAAGCGCATGCACTCTGATTGGCTAATTTAACAACTTTCAATTGTCACTCTTTTAAAGCAGTTTAAATTTCAATTTTTGACTTTTTTTAAATAGTGGCTATAAAAAATAACAGGATTAATAATTTTTTTCAAAACGATGCAGACAATAAAATATGATATTTTGTCTGCTGCTTTTGCAATGTGAAAAAAATTTGAGGTGCACAAAACACACTATAAAAAGGTTATTAAACTTTATCTCAAAAACAACTACATAGCAAAAATGTTTTCATGTCTACAGACAAAAAGGTAAAATGTGTTTTTTCTTAGTTTCTAGAATTACAAGAAAATTCACACATTGAAAAATTAATACTAAAGATTACTAAATGCATGCAAAAACTTCTAAGTCAAACTTAAACTTTCACTGCTATATTGTTGTTATTACAGCTGCATCAATGCAGACTGTAAAAAGATTGCTGAGGGACATTCACTGAGTTCATGCAGCTCAGATGATCAGCTGCAAACAGATGCAGAGCTGACGCTAGAGTCACAAGACTTCTTCCACAGCCTGGGAGAAACAGCCCCCAGTTCAAGCAGACATCTTTTGTCTCACAACAACACTGAACAGCCCCACTATTCTACACAAATGCAGCCACAGCCCTGAAATAAAACCTCATTACCATGTAAGACTGCCTTGTTCTTTACAGCATTGTTGCCACTCGGTGAGCTTGGCCGTCTTACGCCATGATGGGATTTTTTTTAACCGTGGACGGGAATGGAAACGATGATAACAGACACCTTCATAAAACCACCCAAGCCTTCCAACTAGGGCATACAAATGCACAAGAATGCAGCAGGACAGGACAACAAAGTTAGAGGGCTGGAATTCCCAATATATACCCTCACTCCAGTGCATTTCTCTGCACTTCCTGTTTGCATTGCTACGGGGAGGTAGGAATGGGCCCCAGTGAGAATTTTGACCAGTGATATGTAGCATCACCGACTTAAAAGTAGGAACAAAAAAACCAATGTAAAGGATGATAGTAAATTCAAAAACAAACCTGATCAAGGTTTTGACTCCCTGGAGAAGGCACATTAGCCAAAACGAGATTTTACAGATCAAGCAGACTATGCCATAAAAAATTAAATTAATTAATTTGGACCAATTTAAGGAACGAGTGCCCTGACATTTGTTGATATTCAAGTAAATAATAAAGACGTGGCAGGCAAGACTATTATTTTAGTCAAGTTAGGAAGTAAAATATGCAAATCAGATACTATATTGAACTTCAAAACATATATATATA
>NW_013952493.1:1246625-1250839 GCF_001266775.1 Austrofundulus limnaeus
GTTTCAAAGTTATTAACTAAACGTTTTATCAGCTTACATACATTTTGCATTGTTTATCCTTAGTATATTCTTTTAAATCTTTTATTAAAAGATAAATAATGTTTCAAAAATAGTAATTTTAAAACTATCAACTTTTATCATATAGCAGGCTTGGTTAGACCACTTAAGCACAAAATGAAATTATCACACTGATGAATCTGAAGAACAAGGCCAGGAATTTCTGGGTGGAAATTTGTGAATTTGGATGGCTGTTATTGGTCTGAAAAAATATCTTTAAAGTTTTGTTTCTCAGGAAGACCATGCTAATTATGGGGTTAACTAAAAATCCAGCCTTACCTGCTGCCTTTCAGCCTAACGTACCTGTGATAAATATTTTCGTCTGAGTTACAGCTTGAGTAAAAGAAAAAAAACACAACAACATAAGGTGGAATTCGTTAGCTTAGCCACTTAGCTAAAACTCCCTGCTCTGACAGGCCAGCTTGAACGCTACAGAGAATGTCGTATTCTCAAAATGTTTGGGAATACAGCGTGCTAAATCCGCTTTTATTCGCAGTGTGACAACTCATTACGCTAAACCGCTGTGGTTTCAAACGCTGTCAATCGACCAAACTGAACACATCGGTGAATATTTAAAGATTAAAATGCCCACCCTTGAAGTAGCTGGGGTTCCACAGTAGTCGGATCCCACTCCCAGGAAAGCTCCAAAGATGGCTGCCGAGCCCTCAACCGCCGCCTTACGTCGTGAAAATACGTGGGGAAAAATCGCGCGGAGGGGGCTCACATTTCCCCCCCAAACACCCAGAAAACAAGTTGCGGTGGTGTTCGCAAAAGTCCGTACGTAGGGTGGTGGTTTAACCTGCCCTGCTGGCACGTAAAAACTGTTAAGTTATGCGAGTGGAGCTAACTCAGCCTGTCTTCTTTCGACATGCTGCTAACAGCAGTTCCGCCCTGCCTGTTGCAGTAAACTCTGCCTGACCCAGGAACACTCACAGGCGGAAACACTGGAGCACAATTCAAAAAACACTCAACCTGTAAAAGTCTTCTTAGTAAGATATCAAACTGTGACAACGCATGTGTTCATTAAACAATATTACTAACTGGGTAATTTACTTAGGTGATGTGTTTGCTTTTAGTAAACAAAGTACAAGGTGTGGTAATTTTGTATATTATTATTATTATTATTATTATTATTATTATTATTATTATTATTATTAATCCAATGGGAAACATAAATATGAATCTAACCTGTAAAATTAAAAAAAAAATGAGATTTCTTAATGAGAAAAGCAAGGGGTATTTACTTGTAAATAAAGCCTAAATATATCATAATTTCATAATCATAATAATCATAATATACATAATCATTAATTTTTTACTGCTTATCCATACATACATATGCAAAATGTGTTTTAAAGGCCCCACGAATCCGTAATAATGCGTTTTTACATATGACACAGAATCAAAAAGTTCTGTCATAATCTTTTAATATAGTTTCTCCTTTTGTTTTTACAGACAGCATTTTTAAACTTTATTTCTCTGCTTGATTACACCTTTACTCATATTTGTCTTCATTGTTTTCTAAGTAAAACAATCAAGTATCTTGCAAAAAGTGAAGAAAAAAGTTTTCTGTTGCGTAAATATGCGTCATACGGACACAGTGTAAACGCATTCCTATTTCTGGCTTTTGTTTTGAAAATCAAATCAGCTTCCGGAACATCTGAAGACACGCCTCTGTTTTATGACGTTGAGCATGTGCGGAAGTAATTAACAGCCACCGTTAGCACATGGTGAAAATGGCAGCGGTGGAGAAACAACAGGGCCACAGAGCCGGCTTATACAAACAAAAGAATAAAGAACATAAGCATGGCAAACACCGGACGAAGGGGGAAATTGAAAAAGAAAGCAAAGGTAAATGTCGGTAAATTATGAAGTGGCGCTACGAGCGAATAGCATTAGCTTGTGACTTTTTCGTGTCTGTAAACACGTGTCTTCAGTAGAAGCCAAGGGAGGATGTTTTGTGCAAGTTATTTTTCTGTGTTTCTGTCGTTTAAAGCACACTTTTTACTGTACGATTTTTAATCAACCTGTTTATGAATGTTTTATTTTATTTACATGATTTGATTGTACTTTTTATGATAAAGTTTTAGGGACAGACAACGTCAATGTTAAGATGAATGATCACAATGACAATGCATGCTGCAAAACACTCATCAGTGCAAATAATAATTTGCCATATGTCAAAGAAGGGGCTGGACGGAATTGTTCCCAACCTCAAAAATAACGGTGTAAATAAAACATTATAAAATGTGACATCATCTGGCAGCTGAATGACGGCTCAAGATTGATCCAAAGCACAAAAAAATAAATACAGAACAGAATTCAGAAAATGATCATCATAACTTGATGTAAATATAATGTGGTTTAATAAGAAAATACACACTGCCTGGTAAATGTAGTTCATTTAATGTATTTTATTTTGAAAATCTGGATAAAACCTGCTAGTTTTTAAAACACTGACATGATAACCTCCCCAATTAGAGTAACAAAAAAGTGTGCATTCTTTCATTGTTATATTCATTTTCTCATGCTCATTTTTACCATAATAATAGCTTCATATTGATAAAATGTGTCACCCTCCTGTGTTGACCACAGGGAGAGTATCAGTGACAGTGCTTACCAAAAAACAGAGGAAGGAGCAAAAGAAGATGGACAGAAGAAACAAAGCGAACCAGATACGCCGAAATAAGAAAGACATGGTATTTCCTATATTACTTTAATTACAGATTATTACAAAGTTGTGTTCGATATTGAAAAAATTACATGTCCCCCTCTCCTTTTAGGTCTTGACAGAAAAGCGGCGTCTGGGCACTAGAGACGGTCCTCCACATTTGGTGGTTGTGTTGTCCCTGCATGCTGAAGCCGATGCTGCAGCTGTTACCAAACTGCTGCGAGGAGAAGGTGCTGGGGGCATTGTGCATCAAGAGCAATGTGTCAGTGGTGTCAGTGACAGCTTTGGACTGATTCTGCCTCGCTTTAAACAAAGGTTTACCTTTTTAAACCAGAGCACAGGTATGTTTTTGTGGAATTGGAGACAGATGTTTGTTTATTAGAAGTAAAATGGGTTTAGTCTTTAAATTAACTAGGTATATCTTCTCTAACCTTCTGTTTGTTTCTTTGCACAGCTGACATGCACTCCTTGTTGGATGTGGTAAAAGTCGCAGATAGTCTTGTGTTTGTGCTGGACTCTACTGAAGGTTGGGACACCTATGGAGAACATTGTCTCTCCTGTCTCTTTGCCCAGGGCCTCCCCAGCCATGGTGAGTATAAATCTGGACAAAACTCTACATTGTCACAGGTTTTTATTTATTTGTTAAATTTTCTGATCTGTCACCTTTCTCTCATATTCCTCACTGGTGTAGCTCTGGTTTGTCAGGGTGTGTCTGAAATTCCTGTGAAGAAGAGAGTCGAATCCAGAAGAGCATTGTCAAAGATTACAGAAATTCGCTTCCCTGATGCCCGTCTTTTCCCTCTGGACTCGGAACAGGATACCACTCTTCTTCTCAGACACCTTGGCAGCCAGAAACAAAGAAAGCTTGGTTTCCGTTCCAGACGTTCTCATCTTTTGGCACAGCACGTCACTTTTACACCCAACAGCCCTTCTGAGGGGACAGGCAGCGGGCCCACTGGCCTGGGCACTCTCTGCGTCTCCGGGTACGTCCGTGGTCGCGCTCTGAAGGTTGACAGGCTTGTGCACATCAGCGGGCATGGAGACTTTCAGCTCAGTCAGGTTGATGCTCCACCAGACCCACTTCCCCTCAACGTAACAAGCAAAACAAGAAAGCCGGGCAAAGGTGGCGACTTTGAAATGCAGGTGAGCGGTTTTACGGTTGAAGTTAATGCAAACAAAAATTATAAACATCTTAATTGTCTTAGGCAAAATCATGTGGAGGTATGCTTGAATAGTAATGTTAATTACTTAATAACAAAAACTGATTCCTTTAAACAGCTGAGTCAGCGTGTTTTGCTTGTTCAAATCTGTGCAGGGAAAGTGAAACCCAATTAAGACACAGCGTTTGTTTGAAATCAGCTTTACTAATGGTGCGTTCACACCGAACGCGATTTCAGCGTCAAAATCGCAGCCAACGCTGAAGTTTGAAGCTTGTGCACTTTGAGGTCAGACGCAGGACACCTGCGCTGCACGGCGACAGCCGCCC
>NW_013952493.1:1254153-1260434 GCF_001266775.1 Austrofundulus limnaeus
CAGAAACAGTACTATATAACATTTTAGACACATTCTAGACAGTTTATCAGCTAAAAAAAGTTAATTTTGGGGTAAGTTACTCTTTAAAAGAAATTCTCATTGTTTATCAGCCTGAATGCACCTTGTTGTTTTAGCAACAGTGCTGGTAATGTTAGATGCTGTAATTAGAGGATGATGAGGGCAGTAATCTGTGCAGAAGCCTTGAAGCGTCTGTAGTTCCAGTGCTGGAGAGGTGCCTACGTGACCCACGGTCAGTGCACCTCGCCGTTTGTTTTTTCTGCGTCTGTCTCTGGCTCGCAGTGCCAGGCTGCTCACCACACCACAACAATAGTGTTTGGAGGCTCGAGTCCCGAGAGAAGCCTCCTGTCTTCCTGTCTTGTGAACAGAACTTCCTGTCTGGACGAAGGAAGGGGTCAAACATTTATTTATTTCCAACTCTGCTTGAAAAGATGTTGCAGGGGAACTCTCCTTGTGTAAATGGTTCACTACGATCTGTAATTGTTAATAGCATGCATTTGATGTTGAAGTTAGCACATAGGAATACGTATTTGGGTGCGGGTAACAATAGGGGAAGGGGTACTTCAAATGATAATGATTATTATTATTGCAGCAAGGATGTTGGAGAGGTTGTGAATCAACCCCACACTGTGTGCTTTCTGCTCTTGTGTCTGGCCTCTCCAGTAATTTGCCAGTCAAGCGACCACTGTGTAGCATGTCCTCTCTGATGGATCATTTCCTTTCATAAATCCATTGCAAGTTGGAAGCTTGATTTCTAGATGCTGCGATAAGGAAGGATGTCCTGTCCTGTCCTTTTCTTTCCATACTTGGCAAAGAAAGCACTACATTTAAATGTATGCAAAGCAGGGATTCCCATAGGTTGAGATCTGGGAAAGTCTTATCTCGTTCACACATGCAGATGCAAACTCTATTATTACATTTTGACAATAAACAAACTCACTCCCTAAGGAAAGGCTTGTATGCGTCAGAAATTTATAGGTCAACAAAACCATGCAGTGAAAATAGAGGCGTTTTCTTAGAGCGTGCCTTGAAGTTTTTTTTTTTTTTTTCACTTTCAAGTCCATGCCTGTCGCTTCCAAAGAGCACCTCAAACAAATCCACACTGGAGGAAGGGCTCCTACACAAACAACATGTTTGAATAAACAAACACAATTTGTATTTTGCCTCTGAGCTGGTCTTGGTTATGTTTGGCATTAACACAATTGTATTTTCTATACTTAGAATCTTTCTGAATGCACGCATGTTTGTCAAATATGGAGGCTGCAATTCAGAAATGTGTCCCTGAAACATCTACATTCTTGTCAACTGCAGCAACAGCACACGCCTCGCAGTGCATTATAATCCACTGTTGATGGTAGACATTTTTAAGGGTGTATTCAGACCAGGAAAGTCCTTTGGTCCATTTGTTTGGTCCGGACCAAAAGTGGACTTTATTTTTTTCGTTTGGTGCGGTTTGCATTCACATTGTTCTTTTTTGCAAACAAACTATAATTTACAAACAAAGCCACGTGGGTGACGATCATTGCTCCCATTGGACAGAAAGACGGTGGGCGGGACTGAGCACACAGACCCGGAAATAAAGATGGAAGTCCTGCTTGCTGTATTTATTATGTGCACATTCGTTCTGTTGGTACAATACAGTACCATTTTGAAATTCAAGAGCAGCTCATTCAACATGGGTTTAATGATGTTTTACTTCTAATTTTGGAACGGCGCCGGCAAATGCGTGCCGCAGCTCAAAGAAGACGACATGCTCTCTGCACTCTGACACACAACATACTAGCAGCAGCATTGGTAAACAGAAGACAGCGGATCAGGTATGATTTCTAAACAATTGCTACCACTTCAGAACACTGATTTTGGGGGCTGCTTGTTGCATAATAATACGATTACTTGAATGAAAATGCTACCATTATCAACACAACTCTGTAAAGATACATTTTACCATCGGTAACATCATATCTGTTGTGTGTGTGACAATTATCTCTATAAACGTGTTTTTCCCAACACACTGCTTCATCTGAAGCCCATAACAGCAAGAGCTAACCCTCTAGGGTTCATATTTTAGATTTTAACTCTTGTTTACATAAATGAAAAAAAAATACAGCCTAATTAAATAAACACACTTCACTTTAGTTTATGCCATCTTTCATATTGCATTATATATTCATACATCACCATTGCCTACACTGTTTTGCTTATGTCATCTTATGTGACCTTTTTTTCTTGTTTCACTGGAGGACCTGGGTCAATCCACGTTCACATGATTGGTGGCAACTCATTCAAACAACATGGACAGACAGAGACTGGTTAAAAAAATTTAGAATGAGAAAATGTACTTTTCAAAACCTCTGCGGCGTTCTACAACCCTACTTAACTCGGCAGCACACAAGGTACAGAAGCCCTCATTCAGTGTAGATACGTGTGGCAATTTGTTTATGGAGACTCGCCACTAACTTGGAATTCAGGTTCATCTCCCACCTTTTTGGAGTTGGAATATCAACATGCTGTCTCATCTCCCAGGAATTAATAACAGCTATAAATGCAGTGTTGAAACCACATGACTTGAAGAGACCTTGTGCAGCTGACTGCAGGAAAATAGTTCAAGGATTAAAAGATAGATGGAGATTCCCACAAGTTGTAGGAGTCATTGATGGTACGCATGTGCCCATCAAAGCCCCCACAAACACACCAGCAGACTATTTTAATAGAAAGGGCCAATATTCTGTCGTCCTACAGGCAGTTGTAGACCACAAAATGAGAATATGGGATGTAAACATTGGGCAACCAGGACGAGTGCATGATGCTCGAGTTTTTACACTCTCTATTTGATCAGATTGAGAGGGGAGAACTTTTTCCACATTGGAATGAAACAATTGAAGGAGTAAATGTTCCTTTTTTAATTTTAGGTGATGCTGCCTATCCATCACTCCCCTGGCTTATGAAGCCATTCCGAGAGAGCAGAGATATGACTGTTGATCAAAGTAACTTTAACTACATATACAGCCAGGCACGAATGTCAGTGGAACGAGTTTTTGGGCACCTCAAAGGGCGCTGGAGATGCCTCCTGAAACAAAATGAGTCACACATTTCACTGATTAGTCAAGTCATCTTAGCGTGTTGTGTCTTGCATAATTTTTGTGAAGTTCTTCATGAGCAATACATAGAAGAAAATGAAGAACAGGATTGATGAAGCATGTGACTGAGGTGGAGAGCTTCCAGCGTAGGTTCCAGTCCAGAGGCCTCAGGACATCCGAAATGCTCTGTCAGTTCATTTTTCAAGGTTCTAAAGTATTTTTTTTTTTTGTGTGTGTGTATTGTAAGAAATCACAGTAAGATAATTTCAAAGACTGTAACATATAGATTGCTCTTACAGATGTTTGTGACTACAGACTTTATTTTTTATGTTTTAAAACTGAACATTTAACAAAATATTTCTTCTCTTTACTATTTGTACAACTTCAACAAATTCTGTTAAATAAAAACTGTACATACCATGTACACATAAGCTTTATATGAAAGTAAAGAACAGTAAACAGACAAAATAAAAAATGTTTTCAAAAAAATGTATTGTCTTGTATAAACAATCTGTGGCACAAACTCTTATTTTTACTACTTGTACAACTTAAACAAATCCTGTTAAATAAAAACTGTACATACCATGTACACATAAGCATTATATGAAAGTACAGAACAGTAAACAGACAAAAAATGTTTTCAAAAATATGTATTGTCTTGTATAAATAACCTTTAGCACAAACTACTACTTGTACAACTTAAACAAATCCCGTTAAATAAAAACTGTACATACCATTTACGCAAAAGCTTTATATGAAAATAAAGAATAGCAAACAGACAAAAGATTTTAAAATAAAAACTAGACTTGTTAAAATATTCTGTAGAACAAACTTTAACATTCAAACAAAACTGTTAACTAGCAGGTAGTGAAAACAATCCTACCTGTGGAAATATCCAATCTACAGGTCACAGAAATGCTGACTGTAATTTACTCTATGCAAGATGTCTGACACTTGTTGAGTACTGTGTATCATTTTGTCTGTTCTCTTCAGCATTGAATGTAGGTGCTTGAATGGATTGTGTGTTCTGCTGTGGGGACTGAAGAAARGACACAGTGCTGCTAGATGTAGACCCAGAAGCTGTTGGAAACCAGTGGGTTGAACTTGATGGTTGTGAGGGATAAAAGTGGGTTTGCTGTGTAGAATTATTTTGTGTTTGACTGCTGAAGGACATCATATTAACAACAGTGCCCATTATCTGACTGACCATCTGTGTGTGTGCCTGGTGTTGGGCTTGCATCATTTGAAATCTTTTCTCCTCTGCCTCCTGATGTGCCTTTATAAGATTCTCCAGAACCAYATTCTCCTGTTTTTGACGGTTTTGTTCAGCTTCTAACATCTGTTGCAGCTGCTTTGTTTGCTGTAAGACAAAATCTTGCAACCCAGAGTCAGACTTWGAAGCTTCAGCTTTGCGCTTTCTGCTCAAGTACTTCCTTGCCTGAACACCACGAACTTCCATTTGCTCCATCACCGCTGAGTGAAGCACTGCTGTCCTCTCTGTCACCGGTGTCATCTGGGGGTTCTTCAGTCTCCTCATCTGTACAAGTGAAATACAAGAAAAAAAATAGATTTCATTAAATTATAGCTTACATTTTCGCAAATGCATACAAATTGACACATGGAAATAGGTTTGTCTGGTATTTGTCTGCTTGGTTGTTGTTTCTTTACACAGGGTGCGACATAAACAGTCCAAATAAAATATCAATAAGCTTTTTACTGTAAAACCCGATCAATGAAATTTTGTTATTCATTCAAAGTAGTTAGTGGCCATAACAAAGAAAATAAAAATTAACATTTGATGCTTACAGCTGTAATAACGAAACACAAAAGATTAACCCACTTACTATTGTTCTCAACTTAAACGGAGTTGCTGATGTTGGAGGGGGAAGTTGTGCTTTCAGATGAAGTATTATCTGATGAAGTGTTCTCTGATGAAGTGTTATCTGCCAGCGGGGTGTTCGTTTCTATGATGTCTACAGGACAAACTGTTGGTCTTGTTCCTAATATTTTATCAAGTTCATCAAATCACGGACATTTGTCTTTTTCTTCTCCTGAACTTCCACTCTTGTTCAGTGCGTCTCTTGCCTTCTGGTAACTTTGGAACAGTTTTTTCACTTTAATGCGGCATTGTTCTGGAGAACGCTTGAAACCCCGCTCCTTCATTTTCTCGGTAAACATGGAGAACACGACTGCATTCTTGTGTCTTCTCGAGAAGATTAGTTGTGTTCATCCGTCCAAATGTCGAGGAGGCACAGTGTCTCTTCGTTGTTCCAGGTCTGTCCACACTCATTGTTTTTAGCGTACATGCAACAGTGGTGTTAGCATTAGCAACAACAATAATGCTATTGTTTCCCATGATGCTTAGCAACAGTGGCCCGTGAAGTCCAAAAAGGCGCATGGTTTATGTAGATGGTTTGGTTCTGGTCCGGTCTGTATTCACTCCAGACGCAAACTGAAACGAATCGTACCAGAGTTCGTTTGGAAGCGGACCGAAACCACCTCAAGAAACGGGTCTCGGTCTGGTTGTTTGATCCACACCAGAGTTCGCATGAGTGTATTCACACCTGCACACAAGGTCCCGACCAATGCTGGAAACAAACTCTGGTTCGTTTAAAGCGGACCAAATTGTCAGGTCTGAATACGACCTTAGATTTTTTTTTATTATTATTGCTTTTAAAATGAATGAAGAATGTATTTTGTTGATATGGCTATATCTGTGTTTAGCTGTATGTGAAGCAGCAGGGGTAAACAATTGTTTTTTTAAGAATGTAAACAAAAACTAACAAAATTTAGCTGTGTTGACCAGTGTAGAATGTCGGTCCGTGTCCAGCTGCTACCAGTTCAGGGCTCATAATAGAAACTATTGGAGGCATTATTTTTGACTCACATCATTTGCCACCTGTGTGTTTTACCCTTAAGCCTCATGATCATAGACGGTTTTTTGTGTTGAGCCATTGATGCTACAGGAAATCAGAATATTTTATTTGTGAATGCTAAATATAAGTAATTCCAGCAATAAGTTGAGTCTTCTAGTCTGAGTGTACAGCATTATAAAATGTAGTGGTTGAGCAATATTACACAGTTTCTTTTAAAAGTTGAGTGAGTGAGTGAGTGAGTGAGTGAGTGAGTGAGTGAGTGAGTGAGTGAGTGAGTGAGTGAGTGAGTGAGTGAGTGAGTGAGTGAGTG
>NW_013952493.1:1260471-1293158 GCF_001266775.1 Austrofundulus limnaeus
GTGAGTGAGTGAGTGAGTGAGTGAGTGAGTGAGTGAGTGAGTGAGTGAGTGAGTATATAGAGAAAGAGATTTCGGAAAGGAGTTAAGAAAGAAAGTGACAATTCAGAGAAAGAGCTTTCGAAAGGGAGTTAGGGAAGGAAGGGACAATTCAGGGAACGAGGGTTCGAAAGGGAGTTAGGGAAGGAAGGGACAATTCAGGGAACGAGGGTTCGAAAGGGAGTTAGGGAATGAAGGAACAATTCAGGGAACGATGTTTCGAAAGGGAGTTAGGGAAGAAATGGTCAATTCAGAGAGAGAGGTTTCGAAATGGGGTTAAGGAACGAAGGGACAATTCAGAGAGAGAGGTTTCGAATGGGATTTAAGGGGGGAAGGGACAATCAGAGAAAGAGATTTCGAAAGGGAGTTAAGGAAGGAAGGGCCAATTCAGTGAAAGAGGTTTCGAAAGGGAGTTAAAGAAGGAAGGGACACTTCAGAGAAAGAGGTTTTGAAAGGGAGTTAAAGAAGGAAGTGACAATTCAGAGAAAGAGGTTTCGAAAGGGAGTTAAAGAAGGAAGTGACAATTCAGAGAAAGAGGTTTCGAAAGGGAGTTAAAGAAGGAAGTGACAATTCAGAGAAAGTGGTTTTGAAAGGGAAATAAGGAAGGAAGTAACAATTCAGAGAAAGAGATTTCAAAAGGGAGTTAAGGAAGGAAGGAAGGAAGTGACAATTCAGGGAACGAGGGTTCGAAAGGGAGTTAGGGAAGGAATGGTCAATTCAGAGAGAGAGGTTTCGAAAGGGGGTTAAGGAACGAAGGGACAATTCAGAGAAAGAGGTTTCGAATGGGGTTTAAGGGGGGAAGGGACAATCAGAGAAAGAGATTTCGAAAGGGAGTTAAGGAAGGAAGGGCCAATTCAGTGAAAGAGGTTTTGAAAGGGAGTTAAGGAAGGAAGTAACAATTCAGGCATAGAGGTTTCGAAAGGGAGTTAAAGAAGGAAGGGACAATTCAGAGAAAGAGGTTTCGAAAGGGAAATAAGGAAGGAAGTAACAATTCAGAGAGAGATTTCAAAAGGGAGTTAAGGAAGGAAGGAAGGAAGTGACAATCCAGAGAAACAGGTTTCGAAAGAGAGTTCAGCAAGCCGGTAAACTTTAGGGAAAGATGTTTCGAAAAAGTAGAGTTTGCGTAATCTGCTCTGTGTTGGTTCTGTGATGCAGCCGTACTTTGCATGTCTGAATAGCTCAGTGGTCAAGAAACTTTGAAAACTCATTCCCAGGACACAAATCCAACAATTACAGCAATCTCAAAGGTTTTATTTGTCATGATGTGAAATAGAGCAACATGCATTCTTTTTTATTTATGGCCACTTAAAAGGGAAAGTTTTTACATTGTGAGTTGGATGTATTTTTATCTCTGTTGGCAGGAAGTGTTTATAATGTTGGCACGTTTAAATCACTTGTATAATTCCCTTTCTCTTTAGGAGCCTGATTCATGCTGTGCTTCAGAAGAGGAAGATGATGAAGAGGAGGAAGAAGAGGTGTGCTCTACAGAGCGAGCTGGAGCAGATCAGCAGTATGACGAACACATGGATGAAGCAGCAGAAGAAGAAGGCCTGAAACTCTACAGAGAGGCTCGATCCAATGAGATGTTTCCTGATGAGGTGGACACGCCCAAGGACACGCCCGCTAGAATCAGGTACTCTTGTGTTTTGAGTGCTGCTAATGATGTTAGAATCACTGCACATCATGTGTATATATGTAAATATATTTTATTGTATTTTTTTTTATTCCCAGGTTCCAGCGCTACAGGGGTCTGAAAAGTTTCCGCTCCTCACCCTGGGACCCTTTGGAGAATTTACCTCACGACTATTCACGCATTTTCCAGTTTCAGAGTTTCGAACGCACTCGCAGACGCATCCTGGCAGAGGCCGCAGCTGAGGAGGAGGAGGGAGCAATGGTATTCAAAAAGCAACTTTCTTCATCATATAAATAGTTCTTGGTTGATATTGGAATCATAAGTTCCACCACTCTTGGGCCTCTCTGTTTCAGGTTGGCTGGTATGTCACACTGCACATCATCGACGTGCCTTTCTCTGTGATGGAGAGTGTCCAGTCCGGCAAACCTCTGTTGCTGGTGTCTCTCCTGCCCCACGAGCAGAAGGTAATAACATCTCTAAGCCTCCTTTCGATGTACCGTCACACACACTGCTAGTTATTTTTAGTGACGGAACTTTCTTCTTTTCTTACTGTGAACAGATGTCGGTGATGCATGTCCTGGTGAGGAGACACCCCAGCAACACTGAGCCAATCAAATCGAAAGAGGAGCTTGTGTTTCACTGTGGATTTCGGAGATTCCGGGCCTCGCCTATATTCTCTCAGCACACATCAGGTAGAACAACTATTACTCGAGAATTTTTTTTTAGTGATTTCACAGTTAGTGTCTTATTCTTGCAATAAAATTTTGATCGTTTTTCCGGGCATAGTCCAGAGTCCTGATGCAGAACACTCACAGATGTTCACATTGCAGGAGAATTAATTTATTTGTTAAAAATAGTCCACAAACTACTACCATCATACTATTTCATATTTCTTCAGCAAACCAACTTTTATCATTCTCTTAAACATAAACATTGATCTGGCATTTTCCATAATTTTATTCTCTGAATTGAAGTACAACGCTCCCTCAAACTGGTTTGAAATTTAGGCTTCACAATATCAATATTGCTCAGTATCTGATGTCATAATTCATAATGTTACTTTCTGAGATTCATGTGAAACTGAGATGTCAGATCGGATTTTTTGTTATTTAATAACAAATGCATTACTCAATGTGGATTTCTGTTCTCCAGCTGATAAACATAAGATGGAGCGTTTTCTCAGGCCCGATGCCCCCACTGTGGTGTCAGTGTATGCCCCCATCACCTTCCCTCCTGCAGGAGTACTGCTCTTCAAACAAAGGAATGATGGTGAGATTATAACAGAAGGGGATCTGTTAGTAAACATTTTTTTATTTAATTATCCTCTCGCGTTTTAAACTGGCATCTGAGCTCATGTTTACTTCTGTCTCTGTAGGTGTCCAGGACCTAGTGGCGACCGGCAGCCTGCTCAGCTGTGACCCTCGGCGCGTTGTGCTCAAGAGGATTGTGCTGAGTGGACACCCATTTAAAATCAACAGGCGTTCAGCTGTAGTCCGCTACATGTTCTTTAACAGAGGTGAGAAGATGCAATTCCTTTTAATATGGTTAATGCAATAATGTGTGGCTTGTACAAGAATTTAATCCTCTTCTGATTATTTCTGTGACAGATGACATCATGTGGTTCAAACCAGTGGAGCTGAGGACAAAATGGGGTCGGAGAGGCCACATCAAGGAGGCTTTAGGTGAGGACGTTTGACAGCAAATCAGATTTTCTGCAGGTTTTTCAAACAAAAATTCCTGTGTGAATTCTAATTTCTTTATGTGAAATCTTTCAGGAACACACGGTCACATGAAGTGCGTCTTCGATAACCAGCTGCGCTCTCAAGATACTGTTCTGATGAATCTGTACAAAAGGGTGTATCCTCGCTGGACGTATGACCCATATGTGCCCTCCCAGCTACCTTGGTTCAAGAAAGAAGTTACAATTGAATTTGATGACTTGGACATGGAATAGTTGGAGAAAAACAGCAGTTTGAGAGAAACAAGATGCATATTAATTAAACAGATTCACATGACACGTTCAGTAAATATATTAAATATTAAGAAATACAACATATTTCCTGTTGTAATGTTTTCCTCATTCTCCTTTGTTTTAACTTGCCGCTGAGTTTGCTTTGGCCACTAGATGGCAGTCATGAATAAGTAACCCACTTAGTCATCAGTTAAAAAGGAAAAAAGTGACAATTTCTATTAAACAAAAAAAACTGTTTACATAAAATACTTAATGATTAAACAACTCCGAGTGCTGTTACCACAACAGCTTGTAATAATTCTAACATGCACTCATGCATCAGGCTCATTTACTTTCTTTGAAGTCGGGCTCATGTTGCCAAATGCCTGCAGCCGCATTAAAATTAAAGAATGAGAACAAAATAATTATGCAGATGATGTTATATTTGAGGAAGTGTAATCATGAACCAAGAACTCCCATGTTGTACTTTTAAGCACAGCATCTTGCCTGCAATCTATCAATGAATAATTTTTTTCTGAACTAAGACAAATAGCAGCTGTCAGGTTTATTTATGTATATTTTATCGCAAACATGCTTCAGTGGATTTTACTTAAAAAAAGCTATCAGGGTGTAATAAATCACTAGCTCCAGATTGTGTTTAATACATCAAACTACAATATCACTAAATACAAGATTAGCCATTTAAGCTGTTTCAAAATAAATGGCAGTGCCAACATTACATCAGAGATAAAGGCAGGAGAGGAAAACTGGAAACACGATTTTTATTTTTTATTTTTTTTCCGCGTCCACACTAAGCAGAGCGTTTACTACAGTATGAACATTAAAAAAATAGATAATTCTTTGCCTCTTATCAGCAGTTTTACACACATGGCTTTTCCTTTCTCCATGGTGGTCTTGCGCTGACCTATAACCCGCTTCTTAAACCCACTCAGATCACGACCTCGCTGTTGTTTTGAAACCCAAGCTGAAGTGCTCCACAATTTTGTGTCCTTCCCTGGCCTTACTTTTCTTATTTGCTTAGAAAAACACTGATTTATGACATCCAATATTTATCATAAAAACTGAGCCCTTTGCGTGCCTGCAGCAACATGATTCATCCCCCGGACTGAGAAGCGGGACTGCACCTCAGAGGCATGCCAATATGTCTGGGGAAACCAGAAGGTGAAGACTTTAGGGATGGAGAGGAGAACGTGATCCAAGAAAAGGAGGGGAGCTAAAGTTCACCCTGTTCGTTTTTATTTGATTACAGTGGAAGAAGGGGAAAAAAAGATAATGGAAATGAAGAAGACAAATGTCTACATTGCCCATAGGGGGTGCAAGTTTGGAGCTCTGGACTGTTTTGTTGTTAACACTCAATTTATTTCCCCCCCTTTTTTTAAGTAACCTATATGTTGAACGCATCTTGTTAAGACTAATGGGGAAGGATATGGGTGAGGGGAGAGGGACCTCAGAGCACCTCCCTGTGTTCCTGCAGTAACGCACTAAAAATTGGAGCTGAATTTAGATTTCATACTTTACATTTTTCCTGACACTATCAATTTGAAAGAGATAAACATTTAGCTGCTCTGGGACCAACAGCGACGTGGTAAGACTGACTCCAGCCCATAAGTGAAGTGTGTGTTTGGCACACGCTATCGTCGGAGGACACAAGCGCCGGTGACTTAGTGCTGTTTGGATCAGGAATGTCTTGTGGTTCCCAGCTCACTGCCACCACACTTAGCTGGCTCTCCCCGAAGATATAATGGGTGAGAGATTTTTTCGTTGGATGTGGATGAAGAAGCGGAAGGAGAGGAAAAGAGGGGCAGGGGAGGGGAGCGGAGCGATAAGGGGAGATGTTCAGAATGAATAAAACCAGAAGTGGAGGGAGGACGCAGGGAAAAGAATGTGAAACGAGGGGGATTCACAGACTTACTAAATTAAAATAAAACGCTAGTGGGTGAGAAAGGGCGACAGGGTGAAATGGATGAGAGTGTGAGGCAGTGTGGGCGAGGGAGTAAGGAGAGTGAGAGTGGCTGGCGTTTATGGATTACAGATGTGGCGCACTGGGGTTTTGGCAGGGGCCGCATGTGCCTGATTCCTGCACTGGCTGGGTGGCACCGGGGTGAGAAGGAGGTCACCGCACCGCAGCACACAGCCCATAAAATACAGACTGGTGAGGGGGAGAAGAAAGAGGGAATAGGCCTCAAACGCAACCCAGGACTGAAGGCCAGTGAACAGATTACACTTCAGGTTCAGTCATAGACAGCATATCTGGACTTTCTGTGTGTTTAATCAGGCTTCCAGTAAAGATTAATGCAAGACTGTTGGTGTGAAGATGATAAGCGTGAGGATGAGTCTTCTGCAGGCAAATGGCAAATAACACCATCAAGAAATCTTCCTTTTTTATCTGCCAGTGTTGAGAGAATAGAATAGAATAGAAACAGCTTTTATTGTCCCGCAGAGGGGAAATTCAGGTGTAACAGCAGCAGCAGATCCATCAGTCTACAAAACAATATATTTCTATGCAACATTATCAATAGTAGCGATGCTAATAGAATTAAAATAACATTAAAAAGTAAGACAGAGAATACAATAAAAATACTGTACAACACAATAAATTGAAATAACATAAAAATAAGATACTGTGTGGAAAAAAAATTGCATGTGGTCATTTGACCACACGTAAAATGACAAGAAAACAGTAATGACTGACTCACAGTGTAATTAATATAGTCACTGCAAATGGCTGAGTCCAAGGAAGTAGAGGGCTACCTATAGGCTAATATGTGTGCAAGAAGATTTTTTAAATGTTTTATTATTATTATTATTTACTCCATATTTAGTTCAAAAAGTAAGGAAATTTGTGTTTGGTAAATTATTTCTTTGTTGTAACGATGCTTCTTGGCAATAAATCTTATGATTGGAAGACCCTGGGGGTACCAGAAGCTCAAAGCAATTGTCAATAGCAACATCAAAATAAACTGGCAGAGAAGCTTTGGCTAATTTTTCACAAGTGCAACCCACATACCAATGAGCTCTACTGCTCATCCCACAAATGCATGTTCCTTACAAATGTGGCACAATTTAAAAGAGAAACGAACAATCTTTCCAACAGTGTGAGATTCATTGCCAAGAAACACTGTTGCAACAAAGAAACGATGTACAAACACAAATTTCTTTACTTTTTGTGCTAACTTTAGTTTTTGAGTTTAATATAGCAGTCTATGCTTTGCACACACATTCACATTAACATGGATGTGGTTCAGTTGAGAAAACAAAATACTGTAAATATCATTTAAAAATGTAGAGTTTTAATATAAGTTAATGCAGTGTTTTTTTCCCACAGCAGTTGATTTTAAGGAGATTTTTTTAGAACCCCAAAATGATACCAAAAAGAGCCCATGTTTGGCTCGCCATTAAACTGGAGAAAAACATGTCCTTTTCCACATACATCCTGGTTAAAATGTTCAGACTTCCTCTTTATTTATTTTTTTACCTTGATTGGCAGTGTTGGTCCACTTCAAAATTCATGCAATGCTTTTCTGTTTTAATCACGTTCATTCTGTAAATTTTATATTTTCTTTCTTTTTGTCAACACAGTCAACAGCAGGACACAAAGAGGCACTCAGCGATTGGGTCAGCGATAAAATATAATCAGATCTGCATGAAAATTATATCTGTGGTTGCCTATGATCTCTCCAGTCACCTGAGGTCAATCTAGTGGAGCATCTGTGAGATTTTTGCACCGACTTGTCAGACAACAATCTTCTTTTCATCATCAAAACATTAACTGATGGAATATCTGAAACAGTTTCCTGGCACATGGTAACCAAACACTTGTCTTTTTTAATTTGCCACCTGTTGTTTTAACACTTGCCAGCAACTTTAAATGAACTGTAGATTTAGAACATGAATCAATCCTTTTATAATCACTGAAATAACTGCCTGTGCTATTTTAAACATTAATGAGAGGGAAATCAAAATGAAGCAGCACTAACCAGCTTCATGATGTGTTTCAAAGAACAGAAAATACTTCTGAAATTCTGCATTTAACTGCATTATGACAAAAACATCAACCCATAGGCTTTCTACAGTAAAAGAATAACACTGACAATATGTGTAACAGTGAGAAAAACATATTGTTTCTGACCAAAAGTCTTGAAAACTAGAATTTTTGTATCAAAAGTGTTTGAGACTGAGTAGTTTCTAAGAATGTAGTTCAGTATATGAAACAATTTAGAGCAAATTTATTTAAAAATTACAAATGAAAGTGGTTGATTAGGAAAGTCTAACAAGTGTTTCAATGTTCATACAAATATGGGCCATTAAAAAAAGTAGAACTCATAAACTTATTGTTTTCCCTGCAGTTTCTGCCAGAAAACACTTGGCTTTTGGTCTGCTTTGTTTTTTTCCTTTTTTTTCTTCTTTTTAAAATTCTTCCTCCCCTCTTTTGTTCCCCCTTTTCTCCCTCTCAGCCTGGTCCTGACTCCCTGGTTTCTGGGGCCTGGCCAAGCCCTGCGTCCCTGGAGGAGCCAAGGAGGAGATGGAGACGGGGAGCAGCCAGGAGGTGCAGAGATTGGCTCTGAAACCACAGCTGCCTCAGCACCTCTTTTCCTCCTTTCTCCTCTGATGCCTTTTTTTCTTATTGCCTGGCACTGAAGACGGGTTATTTAGCTGACTGTGTGAGCGACTAACTGGGTATTTATGTGTGCGCGTTTGTGCTGATTGGGGAGCTGGATGGGTCAGCAGTGATGGTATGGAGAACAGGATCGCACAACAAAACTCTAGAGTTCACCCAGAGAACAAAAGGGGGTGGGCTGAGGACTGAAAACCTGGTGAGCAGATTGCCAGCGACTGGAAGGAAGATGATCTGCACAAGTTTTTCACATCACAGTGACAAAGGCGTCTTGAGACACCTTAAACCTCGCATTGGGATTCTCTCAGCGTTTTTGGACGAAAGCACCAAAGCTGCACCTGCACACAAAAATTAAAAAAAAAAATAATAATAATAACAATGGCCAACGGGCCAACAGTCCATGACCTGACATGCTAACAGATTACATCAAAATTCCTTTCAAGGTGTATCCCTCATTTGCTTTTCTGATTATCCAGGTGGGAATTAAACGTGGAAAGAAAAAAAAAAAGAAAAGAAAAAAATAATCAGTCTTCTCTGCTTTCACCCCCTCCCCCTCCTTCAACAGGCCTCCCAGAGTGCTTTTCTGATGACTTCACTTTGCAGAGACCTGACAGACCAATCTCTCCACTGCTGTATCATTCCCTTCTCGCTGCTTCCTGCCGTGGTGATGTCACACAACATATGGTTTTCAGCAGTATCAATCCGGAAAAGCGATTTGGCCAACAGAGGGGAGCAGCAGAGGAAAGGACGAGGGCTTGAAGGGGGCACGGCTTGGACACGACAGAACTCAAGTTTCACTCTTCCCTCCCTGTGCACTGCAAGGTAGAGACGGAGAGGTGAGGAGATGGAGGCAGAGAGGGGAACGGTTGCTTTGTGTGGGGCTAAGGAGGAAAGACCAGAGAGCAGAGACCATGCATCGGACAGCCATCTGCTGCACAGACACAAACACACATGCATGGGAAAAACATGCATTTTAAAATATTTAGATTGCTGAACCTGGGAGGGAAAGTTGCAAAACAAAGACACTTAATTATTTTCTATTTTGGTTTTTATTGCAGATGTTTAAGTATTAATCAAAACCTGACATGGTTGAAATTGATTATTTTACTGACTCATTTGTTTTCATGTATGATACTGATGATAAACCAATTTAGCTTCTGTCATCTTATTATTCAGACGTTTCTTGTCCACGCATTTTCTGTTTTTGTGTTACTGCTCTAGTTGGCATCAGTGATGGCGGCACATACAAATAAGGAAATTATTCTTTTTCCCAGTGGTGGGTACAGTTCCTCTATAGCACTAAAGCACTAATAGGGGAACTAATTTCCTTATTAGTGCTTTAGGGCTTTTGCTAATTTTAAAATTTATTAGTGGATTAGCACTTGTTAAATTTATAGGCTAGATTTAGAAGCACTAACTGAGGTCTATAAATGTTATTGATCAACATTAACAGCTGACGGTGAAAGCTGTCACACGTTTTGTTCATATATGTGTCCCTTATCCACTAGGTGACAATATATTAACAATATATGATCCCAAATACAGCTGTGGAATGACAATGATAAGTCTTAAGAGAGCAACATGACATTATGTGACTTACGTTGTCTGTTGAAGAATGTTCATGAGTTGACTTGGTTATTTTAGTGCTTTAGAATTAGCTTTTGCTAAAACTTTCAGTACATTAGTGCTTTATTTTATTTTTTCCATATGCATTTTTTAAGTAATCTCTTTCTCCCTCTCTCTCACAGATACACAGAAACACACATTTCTTGGCAATGAAGACAAGTGCTTTCATCAGAACCCTCTATCAGTTACACACCTGCTCAGCACCTCACAGTGATGCTGAAGCTGCTAAATCAATGAGACAGACACACAGACATGGTGACAAACTAAAAGAAAAGCTTGGACCATCACGTGTCTCAGTAAGTTGTCTGGTCTTCAGTGCGCATTGACACTGACAATTCCTTCAAAATATTTTCCCTCCGTTTTCAGTGATAAAGGAAAACATTTTTGCTCTGTTGAGTGGAGACCTGATCTCTGCAAAGCCACAGCATCTGATTCAAATCATTTTTTTACAAATCACTGATCCCTGATTTTCTATGGAAGATCTGAACATCTGTCAAGACAGCCATCATGTATTAGTCTGCAGTGAATCTTTTCTCGAAGAGGACAAGAAGTAGTTTGAGTAAATCCTGCATTTCACGCTGATCGACAGAACAGCCTCACTATGGTTCAGGTTTGTGCGTCAGTCAGGTCAAAGGGAGACTCAAATCAGTGCTAAAAGAACAGCATTGCTTTGTTGTCAAGAAGTTAAGTCTTAGTTAAAGTGTATGTGACATCAAATCTTTGTAATAAACATGAATGTATTTTAGAAGGATAACATTGATAGCAGATTGGGAGGGAAGAATCACCCCGCTGAGATGAACAGTTGTTGAGATATTCACATGTGAAGTAACAGGAAGTGAAGACAAAGATGAATGCCTGAACAGAGCATTGATATCACGATAGACAACACATAACTTAGAGAAAAATTTGATGTTTCTTTAGATTATTTTGAGTCAGTTTCATAAAGAGACCAAGAAGCATCAGAGTTCAAATAATATTGTTTTAATGAACAAATGAACAAAAGTCAGGGAGTCTTTTATTTAGAGTTCTCCTTTGATGTCACTTCCTGTTTCACTTTGCCTGAGCCAAATTCACAAGAAACCATGCCTGTTATGTTACAAAATGAGTAAAATCATGTGTGTCATGTCAAGTTTGACATTTATAAAGATGTTTTCTATGATTTTTTTGTGTTTGAAGGATATGCATGTCACAAACACTTTAAAGCTGACTTCATATTTTCTTTTCAGTTTGACTGAAATAAAAGTGTTTTAACACCAACAAGTTGACTCTGAAAGAGCTATTAGCTGAAAGTTTGGCATAAAGTAGATACATAATGTGTAAATTAGGGGTGGATTAAAACATTTGTACTGTATGTGAACTGTATTGTCAGTTGTAACTTCTGTTGTTGAAATCAAAAATACTTCTATAAATACTGGTAGAAATATTTATATTTATGTTTACCAGTGAGTGAATTTTTTTATGTTGTGTAAATTTCCACGAGTACTTGTTGAGCCATTTACTGAAACCTACAACAGTTTTAAATTTCACTCAAATTAAAAAAAGATGAGCACATGGTTTGGTGTGAGTGTCCACAAACCACAAGCTGTTTTGCATTCATTCATGCTTCCCTCTATGACTTAAAAAAAGTGAAGTATTTCTTATTTGGCATTAATCATGGCATGATAATTGTCCATCACAGCCAGATGGGCAAACTAGAATAGCGACCAAATGCACACAACAACTTGTCTCATTTAAATGACATGGCTTGCACGCCTGTGCACTAAAGCTGTCAAAAACGTGCTCATTACAATGAATTAAGAGAGGCCTGTGCATAAATGTTGAGCCTACCATTCAATTTTTGGTGGTAAAGAGAATCTGAAGCTTGAGGGGTGTGTGTGTCTGGTATGGTGGGGGTGGTCACAGCAATCATCTGGAGATATGTGTGGCCCTGTCCCTTGGAAAGAAAGAAAGAAAGTAAAGAGGGGTGATTGACGACTGTGAAAGCAAGAAAAGAGATGGCTGAGTGGTTGTGAAATGTGTGGAACATTTGTTTGAAGGTGATAAAACTGATTTTAGATGGACCTGTCCATTGTTCAGTCCTGCTCTGTCTCTCTTCTGGCAGGCAGAAATGGAACAATAACTGAAAACTTGCATGAAAACAAGGAGGTTTGGGCCTCAGAGACGCAGTGACCCTGCAACATGTCTGATTACAGATGTCTGAAACATTTGGCTACAGTCTTTCAAAATACTCAAACCTTCGTATTCATCAAGATCCGGTGATAGAAATGCCACATGTAAAACGAAGAAACGGTGGAAAAGGTGTGTGATTTAAAGTGCGACCAAAGGCTGTTAAGGGATTTAGCCGCTCAGCCTGTCTTATCTCCAGCTCGTCCCTGACTGAGCGCCGCTTTCAGGGAAAAGCACGGGATGGACTTTCAGGGCCGCTCTCAGAGCTCAGCTTTTGCAGGTTTAATTGAATAAAGGCTTACAATCAGAAATTTAAAAGCTGTTTCAGTTCATCAAAAGGTCAGCACTTCAGGTTTGCTGTACTCCAGATTACAGTTTGTTAAGTTGTGTTTTGACAGGCCGAAACTTTAACGTCCAGCGCAGGCCTCAGGAGGCTGATTGATTAATGAGATAAAATGCGTCTGGGAAGACAACGGCTTTACCCAGAGACATGCAAAACCAAACAAATCACGCAATACATCTATAGGACATATATTTATACAAACCAAGACTTTATGAAGCATTTTTACTTTTATTAGTCAGCAGTGAGGATGCGGGTGGAAAATGTGAGGTGAAGAAGAGGGCAGAGTGTACAATTCAGCCCTCGAGCTGGAGTCAAAGTGGGGACTTTTTGAGTCTGTGGTGGCTCTTTAATTATCTAAGATACAGTTTGCATGCACTGTTAGTCACATTTCAACCATTTGATTTGTCGTCAGTCATATTTGTTCATTGCTGTGTCCTGGCTTTGAATTGGACATCCTTTCACTGGGTTGTAAAAGCTGCTAGGATGCTCCAAAACAGCACGTCATCAAAAATGCATTTGCTTCTTGGGCTTCTATCGTTTATTTATGCAGCATGAGTTAATGTCAACATCCGAACGACTTTACACTGGAGTTGCAATGGCTTTAGTTTTTCGGAACAACAATCCTCTCTGAAAAACTGGAAAAGCTTTCGGGTATGATGGTAAAAACAGATGCAAGTGCGATTGTACATGACAAAAACAGATTTTGCCCCCACTGGATTTATAATGGTTACAATTTCATATTTCTTTTAAAAGGCATCTAATAAAAAGTATACCCTCATCTAAAGTAAAGATTTAAGTGCTCTACTAATATAATTTAATCACATTAAGCTGCAAAAGCCTGGGACCGGTGGTGTTAAACAACACTCGCAGCCATGATGTTTCAAATCTGTCTAAATTCTTACAAAAACAAATCCACCTGTGCAAAAGACCTGACCAGTGGCAAAACACATCATTACGTGCTTCCGCTGTTTGAAGAAGCTATTTCTGACCATGAATTGAAATGCTCACATCCTTGATAGAAGCTATCTATATTCATCCACACCTCTGCCAATACCTCTAAGGTTATCATCAGTTCATCAAGAGAACATGGAAGTGAGAGACAATACCTTCCTCGACTTCACCAGGCTCTTGGGGTAGATCACATCATTTCAATGACACACCAGTAAAGCCGTGAACTCTCATAGTTTAAAAAAAGGAAGGGACCCTGTGTGCTTTACGGGATTGTCAGCTGCCTTTGTGATCAAAACAAATATAAATAGGTCTCGGCCCGTTGAGTGTTTGTCTCGAGTAGATTAGCTTTGTGTCAAACACAGAGTGATAGTGAAAGAATTAGTTTCACTCAAATCGATCTGCGGTCTTTCTCAGCACCACTGGATTAAGGAGGAACAATCTGAATGTGAGGTTTGGTGAACGTAGTTAATCCAGATGAGCTAGAGTTTGTGTCTACAAAAAGGTGGGTACAAACCAGAAATTATAGGGGTAGTTCAGAGTGACAGGGCAGAGTCCAAGTAATTCTATGTAGTACATTTCATCCTTTTATGGTGTCTATTTCTGTTCTTATTTTTTGGTGTCATCGTGACACTCAGGGTTTGGTTTTCATGACTCGTGACCTGTCCAAGGTGTACCAGCTGTTTCTTGCACAATGGGACGGGCACCAGCTCCCCCATGACCCCAAAAAAAGGTAAAAGTGGGTAAAGAAATGGATGGATGGATGAATGTCTATTATTATCCTCTGTCGTTTTTCTTTCAGCTCCTTGGTTGTACTAAGTGTATACTCCTTGTTCTGATCCAGACTTTCTTTTTTTCTCCCGCCCATTAAACAGGTTTTTGGCTGAGCCTGCCTGCATCTGCTGTGGACTTCCTGCATTTCGGATTCAATTTTTCCCTCACCTCGTGAGGGGTACATTAACTTTTAGTGCTTTGTACTTTTGCAGGAAAATAAAATATTATACTTCAATATGTTTATTACAGGATAAAAGGCATTTAAATCAACTCCAGCTCAACCACTGATGACTTTAAAGAATTCAAATGTCAACACTTGAAAAAAATACTGCTGATAGAAGAGCTGAAATTCTAATGTCAGTTTTTAAAGGGCATGTTGTTGCTTTTTGGAATATAGGCCGAAGTGCTAAATTATGAATCCATCCATTATCCTAACCCGCATCTTCCTTTCAGGGTCACTGGTGCCCATTTCGGTCACAGTGTGAGGGAGACACCCAAGTCCATATGACAACCATTCACTCACACCTGAGGATAATTTAGAGTTACAAATTGCCTAACATGCATGTTTTTGGTCTGTGGGAAGAATACTCTGAGAAAACCTACATGCAAAGAGAGAACACAGACAGGTCCCTGGCCAGGATTCGATCTGACAACCTTCTTACTAAAAGCTTTACCAACTGAACCACTGTGCCTACATACTTTCACTTTTATACCTTAAGTCGTTTAAATCCAATACTTTTACTTGATTAAAAAAACTTTATTAATTATAATTCCGCTTCCAAAACAGTATTTTAAAGCATAGCATCCCTTCTACTTAAGTAATGAATGAAAATACTTTTGAAAACATCTTATCCTCCATGAATTTGAAGAATATATACACCTGAGCAGTGGTGGGCAGCACTAATCTAAAAATCAGTTCCACTAGCCTTGAAACACTAACTCAAATATTTAGGTCCCCCTAATTCTAAAGCACTAATTAGCTGAATATTTAGCAAAAGCTAATTCTAAAGCACTAAAATAACCCTGTCAACCCATGGAACATTCTTCAACAGACAACGTGAGTCACATATTGCCATGTTGCTCTCACCTTATCATCGATATCCCACAGCCATATTTGAGAGCATATATATTAATATATTGTGACCTAGCGGACAAGTGACACACATACAAACAAAATATGTGACAGCTTTCACCCTCAGCTGTTAAAAATAATGTTGATCAATAAAGACCTCAGTTAGTGCTTTTAAATTTAGCCTATAAATTTAGCAAGTGCTAATCCACTAATATATTTTAAAATTAGCAAAAGCCCCAAAGCACAAATCACAAAATTAGTCCCCTATTATTAACCTAGTGCTTTAGTGCTTTAAGGCAGGGGTTCTTAAACGTTTTAGGTCTGGGGACCCCTTACAAGGGCGAAAAAAATCCAGGGACCCCCTCATAAACCCCATGCTGTTTTAAAATATAATTTACTGTCATTTAAACCCCTAAATGCCATGGGAATAWATATTTTTATTAAGTTTATTATGTTTGTTTTATTAGTTCATTGTTCWMCATGCATTTTTAAAAATAAAAACCAAATTAACAATTTAGTGAATTTTTTTTGAGGACCCCCAATATACCTCTCACGGACCCCTGGGGATCCTTGGACCCCAGTTTGAGAACCTCTGCTTTGGGGGAACTGTACCCACCACTGCACCTGAGCTAATTTTACTTCTAAATCTGCAGTATTTTTGACAGTTTTACTATATCATGTTTTTTTATTTTTTTTTTATTTTTTTTAATTAAGCTATCGTATCACAGCTAAACGTCACCATTCAACCAGTGTATTTCCACACACACGGACACACAAGCCTCCTGCAGCTCCTCTCTCCATGAGCACGTCCGCTCCGTCTGGCCTGTTGACACGAGCCGCCGGTAGGTGTCGCTGTGCGCGTGCATAGAGCCCGAGAGCGCCCGGTGGTGAGCTCGGTCCGGTCGGGACCCCCAGCTCTGCCCGAAGTGCCAGATTGTGTGTCTGTGTTAACACGTGAGAAGTTGTGAGTGTGGAAGAGGCTGAAAGAAGAAGAAACCGGGGAAAAAGGAGGACCGAGTGAGGAGGAGGGAGGCTGGGAGGGCGGCGGGACGTGCGAGCACTCGGAGCGGGACTCGGAGGAAGCTGCGGAGCTCCCAGGAGGGAACGCCGAAAAGGAGACGAGACGCGCGGCGAGAGCTCCAGACATGAGTCCGAGGTGAGAGAGGGGGGCAGGGATGGCATCCGGACAGAAACCTGAAGCTCATCAGGACCGAAGGATGACTTTATCTCAATTTATTTCAAACAGACAAATGAAGCCTGAGTTTAGACTTATTATATAATTTTACTAAACTTAGGATAATATCCGCATATATATTTTGTAATAAGAACCCAAGACACAGCAAGTCGTAAAAATAACGCATCATCACAAAATAGAGAAGCCCAAGATTATGATGGTTAGAAGAAGGAAATATATAAAAATTTATAAGTGTACATGCGTGCAGCTCAAGTGCCAACAAGGAGCTCTGCGTTGTCACAAACATTTACCTTTATATATTATTAAACTATAATATTTTATTTAAATCTGTTTTTAATTTTTAAAGGCCCAACATTGGTTTGTTTACAAAAGATTCAGCCCAGACTCCATCCCTGTGATTAGTGGATTTTAAAACAACAGCAGGTGTTTTTACTTGTTTTTAAACTAAACTGTTTAATAAAACCCACATTTTTTTAGGTTAAATATTTTTAAGACTCAGATTTTTAGGTATTTTTTTCAACAGGGAAGTCTTAGAATATTTTCTCCCCCTGATGGGTTTGTAAGCTTCATATAAGAGATCATGTGGCTTTATTATGTTTACATGACAAAATTGAATTAATTTAGAGGGAAGGGAAAAAAAATCCTCGAAAGCATTTGACATCAAATTGCCTTTTTGACCTCTCGGGGCAATCTGTGTGTCCAAACCTTGTACCTGGTGTAAATATACAGCCTGTCTCTTTAAGACTATGTGTTCGAGAAGTTCACGTCGGGGTCATTTCAAGTTCCTGCCCTCGAGTTTACCTTTGAGTTTTTCTCCTAGGCTGACATCACGCGGGGTGCTAAAACACTTAAGGGCGCGTAGAGGCTCCATTATCGTCTCGTTACTGAGCAGGACTCCAAAATAGCTATAAGGAAATTACGAAAGAGAGAGAGAGAAAAGGAGGAAAATGATGCTGGTTTAAACACGTCTCTCTCTCTCTCTCTCTCTGGAGGAGATGAAGTGGAGAGGAGGGGCGGAGAGGGAGGGAGGAAAGTGGGTGGGAGGACGGACCCAAGGAGCGAGAAGAAACTCATATCAATTAATAATCAGGAGGAAAGAGGGGGAAAAAAAGAGTTGGCAGACGCGCTCGGAAAACTGGCATGGGTTTTTTGGAGGCTGGCAGTTTAAGGCTGAACGTCAGATATGAGTGTTAGATGCTGCTGAGATGATCATTAAGGGAGACTTAGAGCGGATGGCAGAAGACATCGGGCATGCAGGTAAGATACAAGAGCGGAAGGATGACATTCAGACATTTTTAGTCAAACATTTGCAGAAAGGACCTTTAGTTTGTTTCCGCTTTACGTCCTGCGCTTCTTTGAACGCCGTGCGTAATTTTTAGTTTTTCAAAGCTCCACTCGTCATTGTCTGTTTCTGACTTTCATTTCGAGTCAAACATGTCCCCGTATTATTAGTTGTTTTTGCTATTTAAATTCAGCCTTAAGCACTTCATTTGTCACTTTATGTTTTTAAGTTCTTACTGGTTAAATTCGGATTTATTTTAGGTGCGTAAAAAAATCATGACATTTATCTTAATCTGTTGCAAATAAAAAGTTTTATTCTGTTTTCTTAGAATCATCTTTTAAATTAAAGCTTTTCTTGCATCAGCTGAATTAAATAAAGGACTACAGCTAAATAATTCTGTTTCAGGTAATGGAAGTTTGGATTTTACGCACTTGGAGACGTCTGTGAAATTTAGTTTTGCGCAAAAAGAGTTGGAAACAAAAGAGACGCTTCTCGCTGCTGCTGACAAGTTTGAGACAAGAATAGAAATGGTAGAAATAACATCTGTTTGCTTCATGTTCATATGAGTTAAAAAACAGAGTTTCTGGATTTTTTTCCCCTCCTCTGGAGATAAGAGGCGCAGCGGCGGGTCAGACACATGGATTCATTCGGTTTATGTGCACCAATAAGCCGGATCAGAGGACTGGGAGGACGGATCCTTGTCACTTCTCTGTTTGGGAATGCGTGCCCTGAACCTCTCATCTAAGACTCAAACCATTTAAATATAATATGGTGGGAAAAAATACAAAAACATTCGTTTTTTAAAAAATGAAAAATTTGCATAGAATTGATTTAGAAATGTTGTCACTCAAAAAATTAGACTAACAAAAAGGAACCAATTTGCTTTAAACCCAACACATTACTATTTTAATTATGTGATTATTAAAACACAGCAAAAATAAATAATCTGCCTAAACTTTTTACTTAGTTTTAAGATATTTATTATATTTATAATTTATTAAATGCAGTTAATCAGGTAAATTAGCAGATCTGACTGAAACTTCCAAATCATCTTCATTAGTGCACTGATTCCAAAGTAAAAGGGGGAGCTATTAGGGTGTTAGTCTAATTGTAAAGAAAAAAAATCGTCCTAATTTGCCACTTAGATTAAAACAAAGGCAAATAGTTTTTTTAAATATAAACCTCACTGAATGAATCCAGACAGCAAGTTCAAATGAAAGAAAATGAAATGTCAACACAGCATTCTGAGCAGATGTCAGAAGTGTTTATGTGGCTGAGGCTGTTCGGAGGGGTCGGAAGTTTAATGCTTTGCTTCACTCCAAACCACAAAATGACAAAACAGGGAGAAAAAAAAATCACAAAAAAAGCCCTCGAAACACTCAGCAGTCATGAATATTAATCAATTGCAAATAACTAAAAACATTCGCTGTAAACTACTTCAACATCATCAGCATGCTGACAGGTCATTAAAAAGAAAGCTGTCAAATGAAAACAGCAGTGCTTCCCACAGGGAATCTGCCCCTTTTTTTGTAAGAGACAAAACCACATGTGCAAGCTTGATACATATCTTTTAGTTTACATGAAAAAAATGCATATCACATATATAAATGAGAATTTGCTGCAGGTCTGTTTTGAGTTGTGCTAAGACTAAAAATCGTTGCAGTCACAGGATGCAGTGAGAGTACAGATGCTTTCTAGATAACGCCTTTTATGATGCAAGTTTGTCTTATTTTGATTACAAGATTACACAAAGCATTACACTCTGTCACCCCTAAACGCCAAAACGGAATCCTTCAGTATTTTTAGAGTTGCTTTTGGTTAAAGATAATTCATATCACAAAACAAAGTCTAATATTAATTACGTCATGTTTTTAAGTTCATAGAAAGCTGTCTTTTTTAAATGTGCATGGATTAAATAGCTTCTCGTAAATGCAATTCCCCATATAAAGATGGCTCATTTCTCGTCTTGTTATGCAGTAGAAGTGATATGCTTGATGCAGCCGATACACTGATTTTTATCTGCGAGGATGCAGCGTGTCACCACGTACCACACAGCAACTGCTTAGCTGAGCTCAGAAGTTCACCAAGTATGGAGACTTTTATCTTGTTTGAAACACACATGATTTGAAGGATGTAGAAATGTCTTGTAAAATATGAGCTTTAGGAAGAACGGAGGTGAGAACACTATGACAGCTTGGGACACGGAAGGCTGTAACTTCCCACAAATTCCCTTTGATGTATTTTAATATTTATGATCATGTGGCGAATGAATTAGACATAAATCACAGATGTGGTCAAAACTGCAATAAAATAAAAATAATCAGTTTTTAAAATTGTGTTGAAAATTATTGTTATGGTTTTAATGCTTTACTGTTCCATTAAAAAACTAGATGTCATTGTGACTTTTCATTTTCTATCGATGACATTTTAATCCAAGTCTGATGCTGAAAGTGCATTTGTAAAAAGAAAAATACATTTGAAACTTCACTGAAGCTTTACAGAGAAGTCCCCCTGAGTTATAAAATTAGCAACTGTTCAACACTGTGAGAAAAAAAAAAATTTGGGTGAACAATTCATCTGCGTTCCTTGTTAGTTGTTCACTTCTCAGTTTTTTTTTCTTAATTTAAAATTCATACTTCCTTATTCTGATGCTGAGCTCTCACTCCGAGCGAAATAAACAAGAAGTGAATGAGCTCGTGTCAGGAAGACTGATCAGACAGATGACATGATATTTATTTAGTTGCTTGTTTCCCATCAGTGATACTAAGCCCCCAGAGACAGCTTGAGACGTTTAATCTCATAAGTAAACTATCCTCAAATGCCACTGCTTGAACAATACAAGGGGTTTCATGCATGCAGCCGATGTAGTTTATTTTAGGCTTGATGGAACAATTAATGTTGATGTTTGAGTGTGTTTGTCTCTGCGTGTGTGCACGCACATTTGATCCCTGGAGCCAATCTCAGCATAAAGTATTGAACCGTCTAATGCTGATTTATGTCCCTTGCGCTCACTGTTCCTTATATGACTGAGGCGAAAGGCGAGCTGTAGCCCTATCTTTTTTTGGATGTGTCCTTCCTCCACAGGTTTATACCTGCTGTTCATCACACTTGTGAAACATTAATCCCTTGCTTTGTTTAAAGCTCCCCGCTGCACTCCTGGAATACTTTACCAGGAAGCCAGACAATTACAAAATATGTATCTGTGGTTTGGAAGCTTCAACGCTTTCTCTTATTTTGCTCGCTGCAGAGGAAGTCGATGCAAAGAGTTGAATTTCTGATGATGAGAAAACCATTGCAAACACTCAACTTTACAAGTTCAGTTTCTGAATGGCCTTCACATGCATTTCCCACCCACCACTCCTACAATTTGCTCAGGTAGTTTGTGAGAAAGACTTCTGCTTACATTTTAAATATTTAATTAAAAAATCCTAAATTAATCAAACAACAAAATAGAATGTTAAAACCATAATTGAAACTTTGAATTAAAATGCATTTATGTTACTTTTTCCACAGCAACAAAAATAACTTGTAAACTGAAGAATGATTTAAAAATTCACATGTAAAATCTTTATTTTTTTAAACTTATCATTTTATTATTATTACTCATTTAAAATGTCCAGTATGTAAAATTTAAGGTTTATTATTTTTACTAAAAGGCATCAGTGGTTTGTTTCGGTGGTGCAGAAAATTAAAGTGAATTCTTCAGATTTGAACTGCTACAGTAACTACCCGCACAGCATTTCACAGATATTTGTTGTTGCAGGTGGTGGACTGAAGACAATGCTGAATGCCATGGAAGTTCCAAGTCATGCTAGGGATCTCCTCCTGCAGCTCAACAGCCAGCGCACCAAAGGCTTCCTGTGTGACGTTATCATTGTGGTGCAGAACGCCCTCTTCAGAGCTCACAAGAACATTCTGGCTGCCAGCAGCCACTACTTGAAGTCCTTGGTGGTCCATGACAATCTCATCAACCTCGACCACGAGATGGTGAGTCCAGGTGTCTTCAGGGTCATTCTGGACTACATCTACACGGGGCGCCTTAGTGAGGGAGACCCCACCTCTCCCGCTGAACCAAATCTAGGCGCTGTCTTAGCAGCAGCCAGCTACCTTCAGCTGCTCGACTTAGTGGCTTTGTGCAAAAAGAAGCTACGAAGAAATGGAAAGTACCCTCTTCGTCAAGGTCCGGCTTTTCTACCCTACTCCAAGATGGGCCCCGGCAGTATGGGGTTGGGAAATGGAGGCAGGTATAGGGTTTCTACTCCTGTAATTCAGTCCTGTCCTCCAGGAGGAATCCTGAATGCACCCAGGGCATCATCGTTAGAAGACCTGGTTCCCCATCGAATAGCCATACACAGTGGGGAGTTGTATGCACCCACTTCCAACCAGAGCCCTCAGATGTTCCCGTCTCTGCCTGCCCAACTGGGACGCTCAGCCCACCCTGAGAGGAACTGCTCCCCCAGCTTTGGCCTAGATCTTTCTAAGAAAAGCCCCACCTCCCAGTCTCAGCTCCCACCCTCTCAAACCCATCTGGTAAACAGTCACAGCAGCGAGGAGCGAGACGGGACTCTGAGCGGACGCACAAGTCCCATTGTGGGTACAAATGGAAGAGCCTTTCCATCAGAAAAAATGGACTCTACCGACCAAGCAAGTTCCCTCACTCCTCCACCATTCCCCCATCTAAACCAGTCTTTGGGCCCCCACCTCCCTCATCTGCATCGCTCAGGTTCCCAGGGGACAGACCGCTACCCGTGCCCCACCAGCCCTGATACCCCTACAGAAGGTGGAGAAGTGGGCAGAGAAATAGGTAACATTTACCGCTGGGTGAAACACGAGCCTCTGACGTACACCGCTGAAGATGAAGATGAGGATGAAGAGGAAGAGGAAATAGGTGACAATGGGGAGCAGCATCATAACCATCACAAGCCAGGAGAGGAGAGTGAAGGAGTGGATGACAAGAGCGGGTCAGGCACAGAGGAGACCGGCAGCAGTGAGGGGCGGCCATCTCCTACAGGGCCGATGGGAAGGTTCCACATGCCGTACGAGCCAGAGAGCTTCGGGGACAATCTGTATGTCTGCATTCCCTGTGATAAAGGCTTTCCAAGCTCAGAGCAGCTCAATGCACACGTGGAGACACACACAGAAGAGGAGCTGTACGTCAACTCCAGTGGGGAAATGGGAAACGGCAATAGCAGCAGCACCAAAAACATGAGCAACGCCACAAACGGTTATGGAAGCCTCAACAGCAACAGCACTCTGAACCGTCTCTCACCTCTAGAGACCAAGCCTGATCAGGGACTGAATTCAGGGGGCCTTGGGGAGATGATAAGACCGTATCGCTGTTCCAGCTGTGAAAAGTCCTACAAAGATCCAGCCACTTTGAGGCAACACGAGAAGACCCACTGGCTAACGCGGCCTTACCCCTGCACCATTTGTGGCAAGAAGTTCACACAGCGTGGCACCATGACGCGCCACATGCGCAGCCACCTCGGCCTTAAACCCTTCGCCTGTGACTCCTGCGGCATGCGCTTCACCCGCCAGTACCGCCTCACTGAGCATATGCGCATCCACTCCGGGGAAAAGCCATATGAATGTCAGGTGTGCGGTGGGAAGTTTGCCCAGCAGCGCAACCTGATCAGCCACATGAAGATGCACAGTGGCGGAGGAACGGCCGGGGGTCTGAGCGCAGATGGGAAACTGAAGTTGGACTTTGCAGAAGGCATCTATCCCCTGAGCAAATACGCAGCAGAGCACCTGGGGCTTAAGCAGGAGAAGGCCAACGAGCTCATCATCCAAGCACAGCAGCAACTGGTGGCCGATGCTAAGGTCATAGAGAGCCTCTACCCTCTCTCCAAACTGGCCTCTGAGCACCTGGGCCTCACCCATGACAAGATGGATGTTCTGGGCCAACCACTGCCACCTCCCCCGCCTCCACAAACCCTCTCTGATGCACGAACCATTGACCGCTACTCACCCAGTTAAGACACGACAGTTGTAAATGGCAATCTCCAATAAGTTTGCATGCACACGCAGTTTGCAGTATTCTAAAGCCGTTCACCTCAACTCAGTATCTCTGCTGCACGTCAGACTCAGGCCATGTGGAACTGGTCTGCTAACACACGCCAAAAAAACTGTAGACTGTAAGTGCCTTTCTATGCATCTAATGTATCTCTACGTTCTCCTTCATAAAGGAGCTCTTCGCTTTTTCTACGTGACCAAGGAACACTTGTTTAAAAACCTGCAGTATTTATGTACAGTATGCAGAGAAGCATTTCTTTACTTCCAGCTATTGAGCCATAGAGACAAAAAAAAATTAAAGCCAAAATGGAACTGTTTTTATTTATTTTTGTATGATATAATCCAAAGAAAATGTGTTGCAAA
This sequence comes from Austrofundulus limnaeus, assembly GCF_001266775.1. NCBI lineage: Eukaryota > Metazoa > Chordata > Actinopteri > Cyprinodontiformes > Rivulidae > Austrofundulus > Austrofundulus limnaeus. The sequence goes on from NW_013952493.1 coordinate 1,284,512, forward strand.
GAAACATTGCAATCAGACCCTAAACCTGTGTACTATTCATCTTTGTATGAAAAAAAGGGGGAAAAGCACATACAGTATGAACAATATTCAGGGTTGTTTAGTCCTGATCAGAACTTATATATATATATTAAAAAAAACAACTCACCAGAATTTAAAAGTATTTTTTTTCCTAATTCCATGTTTATAGTTTTGCATTTTTGGGGTACTGGATGAATAGTTGATTATGTTTTTTTTTCTTTGCTCGACCCCTTCATGTGAAATGATTGATTTGAGAAATCACTCCTGTATTTTAAGTGTTTTATGGTTTAAAGTCCCCCACTTTGCTCTTTTTTTTGTGCAGATATCAGCATGTGACACCAGTAGTAACTTAATTTACTCTACACTTAGTTGACAAACATTTTGTTTTAGTTAAAACTTCCTTCAGTTGACAGTGGCAAGCAAAGCCTCGTGATCTGATAAGCGGGACACGATTGCACATCTGATGACACACTAACGGCTGCTCATGACGAGTGCAGCTTCGACTCATAGTTTAGGAGAAGTATGGGTGTTGTTTCTGACTTTGTTTTATTTACAATCATGGAAACAGCTCAGTAGAGAGGCAGAGACCAGGAAAAATGACACAAATGACAAATCAACCTGTCATTTAGTGTCAGGAGCCATTATTAGAAGTGTGATAAATCTTAGAGCAACAGTGGTCAAAAATCCAGCTTCCCTCATTGCTTGTAGTGTTTACAGATCAAAGTGGTGCATTCAGTATTTTTCCTCCACAGACTTGAATGGATGTTCACTCCACACGCTGCGAGCTGATAATCTCTCTGCATTATAAACATATTAAGGAGTTTGTGGGTTTTCCCATTTAAGCCAGTGGATGAACAGCACTCTCCAGCTGCTGTGCTTCAATAATCCCTGTGAAATCTCACTTTCTCCTGGACAATTCGCACTACTAGCTGGCGTGATGTCTCATTTCATGGCTGCCATCTCACTCCTCTGATCCACTTAGAAACATAATATCGCAGCCAGGGCGAACGTTTCTCTTGGCCTTGCCTCTCTACTCTGCTGGGATCAAATTACTTATTTTTTTTTCTGTGTTGGATGACCAGCAGTTCTTCCATCTTGAAAACAAAACAGAAAAAAAAGCACTTAAAGGTTGCAGGTTAATGGCACATTTTATTTTATTTTTTTGCCTGTAAGTTTGTATTCCAAATAACATGTTGGCCTTTTATTTTCTTCTTTTCCATAGGCTAGAAACGTTTGACCACTATTAGTGCCAACGCCAACCTCACTAGGTGAATGTGAAGACTAAAGCCATAAATACACTGTGACAGTAGTGAATCTGATAGGCTTTAAAAAAATCTAAAAAAAAAAAAAAACAATGTGCCTGACTTTTGGATTTCTTTTTTAAATGTAACAATTAAGGGCTTTGTTTCTGTAGCATATGATCATATCAAATATGTTGTATCCTGTGACTTTTTATTATTAACATTTTTGAAATCTGAAAGCAGCACACGTAAAACTGGTGCTTACCTCAGGACTGAACCCAGCATGGGTATGCTATGCTTTTTTGTAAATTTTTGCTCAAAAATATCCACACATGCACACAATCACATACACACTTTTTATTTGAATTTTGCTTTAACGGGGCACTTGTCCTGTAATAAACCTGTGGTTTTTCATGTGTTTAAACATTACTTTTCATTGTATGGGAGAGATGACATGTGATATTAACATATATTTTTTTGGTTTTGATTTTGATGAAATGGTATATATTTTTATTATGTCAAACCTCAAAGAGGCTTTTTGTCAGTTTGACCAAATTTATTCTTACACCATATCTTTTTTTTGGTTATGTTTGTGATTTTTGACCCTTAAAAATGACAGCATTGATGTTTGGTTTTAGCTACACATACAACAATATCTAGGTGACAAGTGTTGAATTGTGAAATATCTCCCCTCCTGCAAGACATAATGCATCATCAGCCCTTCCTTAAACAGACAAGCCTGCGAACTAGCCTCACATTGTTTTGGTCACTTTTCTCCAGAAGATAGTGAACCTTTGACATGAGCCAGACAGAGGTCGTATTCTTGCACAGAAGCACACAGGAAGTTGTCTTGTTTTGGTTGGTGTTTCAAGTTTTCGGACTCTGTTGTTTAGCTTTGTGACTTAGATGATATTAAGAAAAAAAAACTGCGTAAACGGAACACTGGTAGTACGAACGTAATCCATAAACAAAAGGCATGTGTCACAAAATGTAAGATCGAGCGGATGTGAGTCGTGGGAAATTTAGTCTTCTCTATCTTCCCTCATTCACTGGCTCAAATGAAAATGTGTCTATTCATTTTTTTTTGCTGGCCCCACTAAAAAAAAAAAAACACACCAAATGTTTCCACAGCCACTTCAAATCTGTGTTAGAGGAACAAGAAAGATAACTTGCTCTCCCCCCCCACCCCATTTCTGTGGGAGCCGCACCATTTGAAATGAGCTTTACCGCGTTCTGTATAGTAGTGGATCTGGTCGAGCATCTATAGAAAGAGGAAGTATTTACTTGTCTGTTTGTGTGTCACCATGCTATTTGAGTGTGTGAAGGGCTGTTAATGCATGTCCTGGGAATAGGTTTGGTGTGAAGGAGGAGAGCCGAGGAGCAGGAAGTGAACTTTTGGCTGATGTGTTGTGCTGAGCAGGATGTGCCGTGTGTTTTTGCTCAGAAGCAGATAGAGAGTTGGAGAACGGGGAGGGAGAGGAGCAGGGCGAGCGCAGCAGGGTGGACGTGAGCCATTGTCTCAGTATGAAAGCGTGTTCCTACTTCTAAAACCCACTTTTCGGTGAAAGAAAAGAAAAAAAACCCTATGCTGTATCTCCTCTTTTCCTTCCTCTCACTGCTCTTTGGGAATAAACATCAGCATCATAAAGATGGTGAACTTTACAAGGTGGACGATGAACCAGATGTGAGGATGTAAACATTTTTACATCCTATTTATATTAGAAACCTTACTCTAATGTTGCTTTCTTTTTTATTTGAGCTATCAAATTGCTCTGAAAGCCTAGTTCAAATCAGACATAAGCAGTTTTTATTTTGCTTCGTGATTTAATCAAATTAGAAAATTCTTGTGACAACTGACTAATATAACCTCATGAAATCTTGCACCAAATACTTATTTACATGTCATGTTAACCAAATCAACCTCCCTCTGATACTATGATAAAGTTGTTGGAAAAACAGAGGCATTTAGACCAGATTTATAAAACATTAATTTATTTTCCATCAGGAGCTTTGTGCTTAAGAAAATGATCAAACTATTATTTACAGTTTTGTCCCCAAAATACTGCAGCACTAAAAAGACATCACAGTTGTTAAAAGCTAATTTAGATGACTGTTTTGGTGGCTTTTACAAAGCAAATTGTTGAACTTCCTCTGACCAAATTCTATTGACTAAACATGTCATTTAATTGTTGAAAAGGTACCTTTTTTTGTCTAGTTTAATTGATTTGAACAGGACTTAAATTTAAACCAAAGCTGCAGCCAAAATGTTTCGATGAACATGTTTTAGTTTAAGTCTTAACTAATATAAAAGTGCCTTTGTGTGTAAATATGAATGCAAGAATTTGTATGATTATGTTTTGATGTATTAACTTTATGCACCTGTCCATCGCCGTCATGCCTGTCTAACATAAAGAAAAAGATATTTCACACTTTTAGGAGTCTTTATTACAAACAGCTGATTTATTTCCCCAAACTGCACTTTATTGGGAAAAAAAATCAAATTGCATATATTTTTCAAATTTTTTTTTACTCTTGTTAATCTATACGTTTTACACCCACTCTCCTTTTTGGCATTTTCTGTCCGTCCATCTCTTTTCTCCTCTTCCTCCATCCGGTGTGCAGCTTGGCCATGCTGCCCTTTCGCCTCCCAAAATCCCAGCTTCCCTCTTCACCTCTTCCTTGTGTCTTCTCTCTTCTTCCACTCAACGAGCCGCTGACCCACAGCGCGCGCTGCCTCCCTCCTCTCCCATGATCCACTTACTTCCAGCTGTTTTTCATGCTGAAGACGACAGTTGTCTAAATGTTTACTCGAGGAGCTACTTTCTTTTTCCTTAAGCCCCGATCAATTTCCAAAATGAACTTTGTGGCATATTTGAAGAAACTGCAGCTGATGGGGCCCCTCCAAAAAAAGAAAGAAAGAAAAAAAATCAGACACTGGTTTTGTATTTTCAAGCCAAGAAATTATGCATAAAGGGAAGATTAAAGGCAGCAAATTGTTGTAGAGGAAATGCAGAATAATGCGAGGGGAAATGTTCGGAAGAAAAAAATGCTAAGAAAATTGCCAGTAAAGTAAACACGTAAAAGTTGCACAACTGGTTGCACCAGCCAAGTCATGCGCCGAGATGGAGAGAACAAGTAAAGGAGGAGAGTTGAGAGGAAAAGAAGCTGAAATGGAGAGAAAAGGAGTTTGGGTCTGATAATCATAGCTGTCTACAAACAAAAACAAAGGGAATTTGTTTGTGTTGTGTGTTTGTTCACGTTTTTTACTCATCTGTGAGTTTACAGTAAAAAAAGCTGAGTGAAGATTTATTTTTTGTCTTTTTTCCTATTATTGCAGCCACAATTTTTTCCAGATTTTTGAACCATTTTAATAACTTCAGATATGCTTTTTTCAGACAGAACATTTATCACCTGATCAGCTCACAGTCTACTTTTATAGTTGAACATCGAAAAGGTTTCTGCCTGCATGTCCTCTTGCATCTGTTTAGATTGGATTTTAGTTTCTGTCTCTACATTCAACACATCCAAAACAAAGTGGATGCTGGTTGGGATCTTTGCTGAGCTTTTTTTTTTCTTCTAAGTGTACACTTTCTGTTCCAGAAGTTTAAAATTTAAAGAAAAACAAAGCGCACGGACACAACAAGCAGGAATTTGGAGGAGTTTATGTTTCGCACACACTCATGCAAACACACAGACACACACATGGATGGCAGACTGACTGCTGCTCCAGATTAGGTAAGATTTAATTAGGTTGCCCTGCTCCGTTTGGAGTGTCGCTCCTTGTTGAAAAAGTCATTTTTAAAGAAAAGGGCTGCAGCATTGACAGCTTCTGCTTGACACATACTGAAACCTGTGCCAAAACATTACAGAGCCTCAGGGTCCTCTTTTTACACAGACACAAACACACACACACAGTGTTTAGTTTGCTTTAATAAATGTTTCTGTGTTGATACGGGAGACATCAGGCTGATGAAGACTGCTTTTGAGGTGGTTGTATACGACAGTGGGTTAGGGGTGCAAAAGTTCAGCAGAAACTCAGACCGCCACGCAGACAGCAGGAGCTGCAAACAGTTGGAAAAATGCACAATTAAATACATGCATCACAAATTTACAATGGAAATGGGATTTTTCAACATGGTAGTCAGGATCTTATTTCAGCAGACTAAAAACAGACGGTCATGAAACAACATCAGATGCCAACATTTTCTTTTCCTTAGGCTTTACAACAGTTTGTACCATAAGGAAACAAATAAAAGCAACACTTTAAACCAAACAGTATTTTTTGTTCTTCTGTGTCAATATTGATTTTACTTTGCTTTCATGAAATGAATGTATTTATTGCATGTCAAAATGTTTTATAGCATTTTTCTGTAAATTTCATTTTTTTGATAAGAAAATCATTTATTGATGGTGTATTAATAAAACCGTGTGGAAATGGCTTTTATTTTTTTAAAAGCTAATGTGAAAAAATGTTTCTTTTCTTAATTTGCTACTATACTCAAAATCAACTTGGCAATAAAACAAATTGCATAATGGATTCAGAATCAAATGTCCTTTTTTTGTGTGTTTTTTGCACATTATTATTACTATTTACATATATCATTATTATTATTATTATTATTATTATTATTATTATTATTATTATTATTATTATTATTATTATTATTATGCATTGGTATAGTTGCATCAAATTCTTTTAAAGCTTGACTAGATTTATATTTTCTCAGTTGTTATCTATCTCGCTTTACAATGATTTAAATTTTTTTCGATATTCAGTCAGCTACTGCAACCATTTATGCTCTTGGTATATTTATTATGCATGAAATGGGTTTTCATTAAGAGAGAGAAAAATATGGGAGAAAAAGAGAACGATAAATACTGTTTGACCGTGACAATAACCACAGGAATGAGCAACTCCAGTTCATTTTCCTGCAATGCACTGCCCTTTGAGTTTATAACCTCCCGAGTCCTGTGAGTGCCTCATTTAGGACAAAGAATTTCAAATGAATCCCATACATCACACACAGTCCATATGCAACAATGAGCAAATCCATTACTTTGTCAGCAGGAGCAAAACCAGCCAGGCATGTACACACACATACACTTCCTTTCTCCCTGTGTGAAATTCACCTTATTATCACCGGCACATAAGAAATCATAGTGCCTTCCAGATGTTTGATATGAATCAAGCAACCGGTCACAAATCACGTCTCAACGTTAAACAAATTAGCATTTCTTCTTTCAGGTGCTGTTAATCATCGGAGGTGCTTCCCTCAGAGATCGTGTTCGCTACAGGTCTGATGACAGGAATCATCTGCTCTGCGTTGTTTCTCCCAGCAGGTGAAAGCAAAACGAGCAGCATGACAACCATCACACGTCTCACTTCGTATTGTTTCCCCAAACTTGGAGCGCATGCGCATTCTTCACCAGCTTTAAATGCAAGCAGACTTCTTCTTACAGTGTTTCCCATTATGCTCACCGTGGGAATCATTTGGAGTGTTTCATTGATCAGGTGTCAAACATCAGAGTTTAGTCAGTTGATCTAAATCAGCCTATTCTCAGACAGAGAACAACCCAACGTCTAGGAAGTTTGAGTAGCAAATTAAGAGCCCTAAACTAAAATATGACTGTTTATGCGTTGGTATGTGATTTAATAGTGTTGGAAACTCTAAAAGAAACAGTTTAACTCTTTTTTGTGGAAAGTCTAGGAAAAATAACATCTCACTGACTGCATTGATGAAAATCTGAATTATCACCTTAATTACATTTAAAGGTGACCTAATATGGGGGTCCTAGAACAATTTAGGATCCATCTGGGGGCTCTACAAAACATGTTCATTTGATTTAATTCACAAAATTAATCCCAGATAATGAAAATTCATCTTTTCAGTTCTGCCTGTTCTTCAGCTCTCTTCAGAATCTGCTGCTTTGCATAAGTTTAGATGGAAACCCTCTCCCAACCTTTTGTTCACGTTAGCTCCACCCTGCGCCAGAGGTGTCCTTTCAGTTTCCTTTCAGTTGAAAGTACTCTTTTCCCAAAGTAGTCGATGGTGAAATTATTTACACAAACTGCAACTTTCTTTGTTAATAGTGCTAGAACATTGCCATCAAAAATAAATAAAATGAAGCCACATCTCTGTTTTCCATGACTGTTCTAAAACAGCAGAACCGTCCTGTGAAGAAGTGGACGGAGTCTCTGCTTGGGTTATCAGGAGACGGGCTGGGCTCAGGTTGGGGTGAGCCGGAGTGCAACTTGTGACATCACAAGTAGCGGTGTTTGAAAACAGGTCATTTCAAGGCACAGAAAAATACATGTACTTATAGTAAAAATACCTCTGAGTGCATTTTTTTTTGGTGATTGGACTATTTTTAGAAGCAGTAAAGACCCAAATGTAAATTAAACAAAAGCAAATTTTGCCTATTTGGTCCCCTTTAAAATGTAGTTTTCTCTGTGGTTGGCTTGGTTAATCACGAGGCTTGTTGACCCATCACATGATAGTAAGGGTAGATCTGAAATAGATGTCTTCTGGATGAATTCTTCTTTTTTGAAAAATGATTTTTTCTCTTCTCCAAGAGACTTCTTCAGTAAGAGGATTTACAAGTAAGCTCAGCGTTATAACATGGTGAACCAATAGGTTAACAGCAATCAAAAACAGCACGGTCGTTGACATGCAAATGAGGACCATCAGCCTAATGATCGTCAGGGTTCTGATTATGACTTATTGTTCACAGAGGGTTGAGTCCTACTTGCGATAACAGCATTGTAGGGGGGGGGCAACTGGACTCGGTGGCCTCCACCCCTGTTTAATGACGAATGGTTTCTCTTCACAAAAATGACTTCTTTACTCCTCTCTCAAACCAACATTTCTCTCTGTCAATGATGAGAACATCTTTGAGGCCCTGCTCATCTTTTTTTTTTTTTACCAGGATTATTGAGATGCACCAGGACAGTCAGAGTAGATCTGGTTCACTTTTACTGTCTGGTCACATGTCATCTCATTTTAAGGAATAAAAGTTTTTTTTTCACTTCATAGTAAAGTCAGTTTGGTTGAAACATTAAAATGTTCATAATCCCTCTCTGCACCAGAAACCCAGAGCCGGCTCTTGGCATAGGCGAACTAGGCGGTCACCTAGAGCACCAGCTGCTGGAGGGGGTGCTGAACTGCAGAAGAAAAAAAAGTAATTATTTGTAATCCCTTGTTGTAACTCTGCTCAGCACCCTTTTCAATTAGCATTGTCCTAAAAGCTATAATGAAGTAAGACTTGAAAAAAATCTGTGAGATTGCTCTATACGTCCGTATACCTGAAAAATGATGTAAAATCCTTATAACTTACGGACAATCTGTACAAGTTGACATGTATGTTGTTGTTTATTTGCTTTCTGGGGA
>NW_013952493.1:1294123-1296961 GCF_001266775.1 Austrofundulus limnaeus
TTTTGAAAGCTACTGGGACGTCATGATGTCCCAGTAGCTTTCAAAAGCCATTTTTGTAAAAAAGATCATCCATCATTAAACAGAGGTGGGGGCCTCCGTTTTCAGCTGTCCCCCTCCTACAGCGCTGCCATTGGCAGTATCACTCCACCCCTGTTAACAATAGGTATTAATTAGGTGTGAACGATAGCCATGTGATGTGAATATCAGTCACCTGGAGGCAGGACTCAATAGCCTGAATTTTGCCTGAAACTCTCAGACTGAAGAAGTCTCTTGGAAGAGAGACGAAACGTTTCATTAAAGAAGAACCCATCCAGAGGACCTGTACAATTTTTCTTTTCCTTTATGTTTATCGTTCACTTCTATGGAGTAGTGGATTTCTTGAGCCTTCTGATGACATTCAGCATACAGTGTGTTACAATCATCTGCATGTCACGCTGTTGCACTTAGGTCAAAAAGGGGCAAACTCACATTTAAAAATGTGTATGAATGTGTCACGATAATTTGTACATGGGCTTTTTTCAGCTAAGATCAAAGAACTGTGATGAGACGGGATGAAGCATCTTTGTTTCCTGCTTCACCCTTGTTTGCATTTTTCCCCTTTTTATATTATATTTTCACTTCTTGTTTTTTTAACTTAGCTTTTTTCTCACATCACTTCTGAAAGATGTCAAAATATTGATGAGAATTCAATAAGTCAGTGTTCATATATTATGAGAAGCAAGCATGACTGGATCAGGCAAAATGATTTTAGAATAGGAAAGACATGAAAACGTTCAACTGTGACTGCATTTTTTTCTAAATTAGAATTATAAAGACATAGTCGGCTCTTTCACAAGGATTTTAATTTTTTTTATTGATTTATTAAAAGCAACGAGTGACTTTCAATTTTTTTTAAGAAATAAAATTTAACTCACCAAGAATTTCAACGAGACTTCTTGATAATGAACAAATGTAGAAAATTTCATTTGGTGTACCATTACAAAAATAATTTTATTAAATAGAATATAGTGAATATTAAAAGGAGATGGTGGTGGTGGGGGGGGGGCAGACTTTACTCAGAGATAGGGTACATCTCAAAATGATTCAGCACTTTGTGTTTTAAAGACTGGGAGACAAAATAAGCAGGTTCTGAAAACTGAGACAAACAGGTGAGAAAAGAAAAGTTGAACACAGCTACCTGAATCAAGTGATTTTTTTGAGTGAGTTTTAAAATTTCTTTTAATTTGGTGTTTTTTAAAAAATATTTTAAGGTAACAGTTTGAGCTACTAATAGGAACAGCAGGGTTTTTGAATAGGGCAAATCAAAATAACAGTTGAGTCAGCAGTCACACATTTAACTTAGTTAACAACAAACAAAGATTTGACAAATATTCTCCTTTTCATAATTGGTTGTCAACAAAACTTTGTTAAATGATTCTGATGCAGTTCCGCCTGTGGTTCCTAATCACTACACATCGCAAAGGGAGTGTTTGAGAGGGACGTTTGCAACTCTCAAACAAGTTAAGAGGAAATCGTTGTGATAAACAAAAGGGAGGCAGACTTATGCAGAAACTAAATGTCTATCATCATGACCTTTCCACAAAGTGTCTCACACCATGTTTTACTGTCACACTCCTCATCCTCCTCTTCTCCACTTCTCGTTTTTTTGCTTGACTAACCCACCCCTGCTACATTTCACTGCCTAGACTCCCAACTGAATGGAAAACAGCTGGTTCGGGGACTGCCCAAAGCACATTATGCCCAATTCTTCAATGAATTCTCATCTACCTCTCCCCTCTCCTCCTCTATCCAGTCTGCTTCCCTGCTCCCTGTCCTCATTTGAGGTGGGGCCGCGCAGCTGAAACAAAAGAAAAACAGCCGGTATGAGAACATGTTTCTCACCCACATATGGTTCTCTCTTCCTCTCTGTGTTTCTGCGAATTTGTTTCCCAACTCTACTCCCTGGTGATACTCTGGTGTTATGGCTGGTTCTACTTCTGACAAGCTGAAAAACGCTGAGATATAATGCAGCTGAGCTGTATGGCCAAGAATGCATATACTTGAGTAAAGTGTCAGAGTTATTGCTTTGCCCTGATACCCAACCTAGTTCTTCTGGTTTGGTCATTGTGGCACTTTGGAAAACAAAAAGAGATAAAACTTGTTTGGATTTTGTGAGAACATTAACAAATATATTAAACCTTTAGATAGTATTCACAGTGTACAATATTTATTGGATGATGTTATTATAAGCAACTATTTTTGCGGCTGTGAATAAATTTAAATGTTAACTCATTGTTTTAGTTCAGCTATCATTTTCAATGTAATGTCACTCATTTTAAGATTGGAAAAAAGTTTTCTATATAAAGATCAGACAGTGATTTATAATTCTTTACATTGAAAGAAGTGACAAAACAGATTCTTATTTTACATCTTGAATGAGAAAAAAAACACTTTATCACCTGTTTACCACTTGTGGTTAAACAGTTCACCACTGCCGATGCAACAAGAGGTGGTGATGGGTTATTTAGTTCCATTTTATACCACAAAAAAAAAAAAAAAAAACTGTTTATCAAGTCCCTCCAGACCCCAAAGCACTTTACACTTCAGACATCCCCCATGCACACACACATTCACACACTGATGGTGGTAAGCTACATTGTAGCCACAGCTACCCTGGGGCACACTGACAGAAGGGGGCTGCCATGCACCGGTGCCACCGGACCCTCTGACCACCATCAGTAGACAAGGCGGGTGAAGTGTCTTGCTCAAGGACACAACAACTGATGATGGCTGAAATGGGGGATCATACTGGTAAACTGTATATATATACAGCGGGTGAAATAAGTATTGAACACGTCA
>NW_013952493.1:1298247-1316543 GCF_001266775.1 Austrofundulus limnaeus
GACAAGGGGCAGGCTTGCTTTCTAATTACTGAGAGAGTTCAGCTGGTGTCTTGGCTTTCCATGCCTTTTTACACCTCCCTTTCTTCATGTGTTACATACTTTTGTTACCAACATCTGGTGAAAATTTCATGTCATTAGCACCTCACTGAGAAAAACGTTGACATGTTCAATACTTATTTTACCTGCTGTATGTCAACGTTGAGCTACCTTTTGCAAAGAAACTATAAATATAGATCATTATGCAGCTACATGAAATTATTAACATCCACTATTTTTAAGATTTGTGGAGCTGTGTGATTAAAGCATGGGGGAGGGGTGCTCTGTGTGGCGGGAGCTCACCTGCAGACTGTGCTCCAGGGAGGTGTTTTGTGTAAATGGGCGGTGCTTTTGTACCAGCAAGTGTTTAGGCAGCTCCATATGGCCATCACAGGAGATTCAAGGATTTCTCAAACATGCATGAATGAATCAAAGCAACACTCTAGGTGTGTGTTTGATGGGGGAATGATATTATAACGTGATATGAAGCTCAAAAACATCAATTTCGCATAATATTCCCTTTTAAAGAACAATAAAACCCAGCAAATTCCTGAATGTGCCTCAGAAACCAGAGTTCTAACTGACCTGCTGCAGACAGGTTTTACTATTCAAGTGTTACTGTAACAAAGATGACTTCAAAAAATCTTACTCAAGATGATCTTGGGAAATGTAGGAAAATTTGTTCTTTCACCATCTTTTCCTAAACAGTCACATGGACAGGAGTCAGTGATCATAACTCACTAAGTCTCACTTTGAAGTGGAATTAGGTTGTAACTTTCACAATGCCTCATAAAAAGTAAAAGGCAAAGTAAACATGATGTAAAAAGTGTCAAAGTAACTTTACTAGCAAGCAGAATCGAAAAGAAGAGTACCTTAGCTCGTAAAAACATTTTAAATAGACCACAAGCACCTTACTTAAATGAATGTTAACTAGATGTAATGAGTTGCTGCGCATTTCTTTACTTGATATTTTACTGATGAGAATATGATAACAGGTTATGAGTAAGACAAAGACAGTGTGAGAAACAGGGTAAGTTCAGGAGAAGTGTGAGGAGGAAGTATTGCTTCAACTGCTGCGGGGGCCTGGGTGACAAATTGGGTGTATGTTGTGGGCAACGTGTGTGCTTTTTAGTGTATATGCCAATGCAATTTCCTGCCTGCAGATTGACTAACATGTGGGCACCTGCCCTGACAAATCCACCCATCCTGTTTCTCTCAGCTCATACAATGCAGCACTCCCCAATGCTACTTCTCCTCTGTCAAGAAAAATAACATTCAAGTAAAAGGGAGACAGTATTGACAATGGAGACAATTTCCTTTGGGGGAAAAATATCTGACATACTTTTTGGCAAAATGCATGATTACAGAACCACATCACTGTTTTATTCTGTCTCTTCAGCTAGTTTCTCTTTTGTCATGTCTTCTTCTACGTGAGTCACTTCAGGGCTGTGGACTGTTCACGCTGCAATTCATTGGAGGTCTGTTTGTTAGCAAACCATCTCCTGAACCAGTGGACAAATTTTTGGAGTCACCTCATTTCAAGATGGCTACCACAGCTAATAAACAACATCCAACACAAAAACGGCGACAACAAAATTAGCTCAATTTCTTTATAAATGACAGAGTCAACTTCAAAATATCCTCTGAGCTACACACATCATAAAGGATCTCAAAATATGCATATGATGTTCTGCATAACGTCATTTACAAGGTTTGACCACAAATGCTATGATTCAGTTCCTTCTCAGAATACAGAGGTTTGAGTTTAAAACTTTAGCATAAAAGATGGTATGTATTGCTTTAAAAAGTTGCTTTTGCATAGGTCCCCTTTAAAAAATGTTGACGATACTATGCTAATCATAAGAAGATATAATAAAGTTCTTGGAGAACATTTGTTTTCCTTTTAAATTAAAAGTTGTGCTAATTTTTCTTAATTGTAAACTCAAACAGAAAAAAAGTTGCAGATGAATATTATTCCATACTTCAGCAAAAGCAGTTCATTGTCCAAACAATATTAGTTCTGATGGTTTAAGCACCACTGCATTGACCTCACAGTGACTTAAGAAACCTAAATGACAAATATGGACACAGTAAGATTCTTTGTATGTGTCAGTGAGAAAATAAACTTTATGTTCCTAAACCTTGTGTCACCTGTTAACTGACCTTGAGAATAAGCAATGTTCCCGACACTAAGCGATTTGCACCTGCCCACATTGTATGACAGAAAATAGTGTAAAAAGCTCATACATTAGTTATTAACAGATGCTAGAAGCCACAGCAGGAAGCACACATGGTTAAACAGGAGCACTACATTCTAATTTTTGCTCATCGTGCACAGAGCATAAAGCAGGCAAGTCTGGACATAGCTGTTGGGCCTCGAGCAAGAGGGGCAGATGGCCAGCCCGGCTGGGTGACACACACATATACACACTTATGGGAACGGGTAGCACACAATCATGAAAGGTGAGATCTTTATCTACAAATTAAGTGTAACATCACATTTTCTTTTCTCCTAATATTGGCCTTAACTGTCGTACAAACAACTTCACTGCTTTAAAAAGATACCATGTTTTATTCATTTGGGCTTCTTGTGCAAAGTGTGACTTTTTATTTAACAAGAACCTTTACTGTATGTGAAAGTGAGCTGTGTTGTGTGTATCGTGTAGTGTTTGCTGGATCTGTCGCTGGTGCATCGATGCTGATGTATTTGCTGAAGTGGTCTCAGGCAAAATCTGAGCTCACACCAGTAGTTGTGTTTCTCATTGTATGTTTCCTTTTGTCACAGAACAGAGAAAGGCAGTGATCTGTTGAGAGCAGGGTGTCCATTACCTACTCAACACTTAAAACCCCTCCATTAGTTCCTTGTGAAGTCTGAATTACACAGAGATTCATCACTTTCAGTTTGAGTGTGTGTTTTTCTTCACAGCTACTGACTACGTGTGCGAACTCCAAGGGTGAGAATAAAACTAAGAAGGGTATTTTTAAGATGCTTTTGTATTTCTGCATTTTCATTCCTGTTTTTATATTTCTACCTACTTACATAACTGTCATTTAATCCAGGAACACATTTTCTTCTAACAGTTCTGATAAATGACAAAGATGTACCAACTCTTTTGGCAAAATAGTGTTATTTTTTAAATTGGTAATCCCATGAATGATAACGTGTACGTGTAGGGTATACTTGAGGAAGCTTCTGAACTCCAAATAGTTTCATGTGTTGGTGAAAAAAGCAAGATATGTTGATGAAAAAAAGCATCTGCCAGATGTGTGTAATTCATATTCCATGCACTTCAAGGCTTTTAGAAAATCTATGTCAGTATGACTGTGTGCTGCAAAATGCATGCAGCAAGAAGAGGTTCCTGCCCTATTTGAGAAACTATGAAGATGATGTGTGTGTCATCCAGCTGTAGATTAGAACCCCATTAGCCTCAGTGGCCAGTCTGCTGCTTAGACTTGGTATAAACACAGAGAGAGGGATGACTTGACGTCGTGTCTCTTCATTCTCAACCTCCTGATAACACTTGCAAATGTACAACATTAAAACATGTCTGGACAACCAGGCTTCACTATGCCACATACTGTGCGTGTGTGTGTGTGTGTGTGTGTGTGTGTGTGTGTGTGTGTGTGTGTGTGTGCGTGTGTGTGTGTGTGAAGAGATTTCCTGAGAGACTTGTCTGTGGATTGCTCTCATGCCCTTCATTGGCATCATCCAAACTTCCTGTACCAGCTGCAGCTCGTCTCCCCCTCTTTATTCTCTTCCCAGTTCAGCCAAATCTGTCTCTCCTTTCATTCCCATGATCGCTTTTAAAGAGTTTCTCATACAATTTACGAGTACAGTACCTCTGTTAGTTATAAACGCTGACGTTGATAAATGCTTTAAATGTCCTGAGCATGTTATGTTCGGAGATGCTTCAATGTCGATCTCTACTCGTGACGTCATATAATTTACATACATTATCTGCTGCTCTCTCAAATGATCGAACAATCGGTGTGGTTTTGAGATTCAGTGTTAAGACTGTAACAAAATTTTTACTTTTCTAAAGCGAATGTCAACACGTCCATCTTCAGGAATCACTGGAAAGTGGTTGAGAGTTGAGGTCTTTGACAGACTTGGAAAATGAGTGAATTTGTTAAAAAGGTTGGTGTTTTACCACAGCTATTGTGTGTATGTGTGTATTTTTATCACCCGAGTCTGATCCTGCATTGTCCAACGAAACTTCACAATGATGTTTAAAATTTGTTTGACTGTGTCAAACTCATACTGCAGTAGAACGCTGAATGAGTCTAGCATGGATGCTACGAGAAAAAATAGCAGTACAGTAGAAACAAAGTTTTACTGTTCCTGCTTATAGACAGGAAGTGCAGGGACGAGATCCGAGTGGTCCTGTGTTGGTCTTCTTTTACCAACAATAAAATATTTGGAGCAGATGTTGATTCCCTTGTACTTTTTTCTGGTCAAATTTGCCTCATCCCATTGCTTTAATGCAGTTGTTAGCATTTTAGTTTGGTAAACGTGACAAAAAAATAACCCTTCCATGTGTGGATGAAGGCTGTATTCTGAGTCACTGTTACATTTAGTGTAGCACAGTGTTTTGTGGTCCTCTCGATGGAGTTTGATGTAGTTTCCCTAAATTTATTTAAGTTTAAACACAGCTAAACTGGCACATTATGATTTAAATCAATGCTGCTGCACATAAAACTTTATACGCACGATGGTTTCGATTGGACAAAGTCACGTGGTTAGTGTTCTAAAAACAGCCTGAGTGAAAAAAGCCCCCTTTGCTTCAGGTTAATTAATGAGGGCTAAAAGAAATGTTGTAACTAGTATTTCCAAAGGATGTTCAATCAATAATGTGGTGTTGTTTAAATGTTTGTCTAAATTCAAGGTGTCCCTTGTGTTTTCAGCTTTATTTTAAAAATGAACAATATTAGTGGTGTAGGGCAGTACCATAATCCTGGTGGCAATGGGAGGAAGCAGGGGACTGAACTGTTGCAACAGCGTCTTGGCATGACCAGGCACTCCTGCATTAAAGAAATCTAACAACAAAAGGCCTCTATACTCCATCTGAAGATGAATAGTCAACTTGCGGCCACATGGTTGTTCAATGTTTGTTTTCATTGAGCTCTTTGGAGCAGCGATATACTGTATGTCACTGCATGGAGTTTCTTCCAACTGGAGTATCTGCTCTTGACAAAAATGAAAAAAAAAAAAAAAAAGAACCCCTCCAATATCACCCATTATTTGTTCACAAGTCTGTCCCAGTTAAAGCTCCCCCATGCACAACGTCTGCTTTATCTCAATTTGTGTGGTTTTGGCCATTTGACTATCTTTATAGATGTTTGCTTCCAGATATAACAGTTGGATTCTGGAAGTGAGTAGTTGAATTAAGATGTAGCGTCTGAGCGCTTTCAGCATAAACAAACACGCCCACAAACTTCTAACCAATCAAACATGCATGATGGACTGTTGGATAACAAATAATGATAGATAACCGATCATCCTAAAACAGATTTTGCTGGAGGTTTCTTCCTGTTAAAAGGGGGTTGTTTCTTTCCACTGTCACCACTGCAGGACAGGATGTTAAGAATGTGACAAAGTGAAGATTCAGTGCAATCTACTGGCTTCCTTGGATAGATAAATTTTTCTAATTGGCATCAAATAATGTCTAAATGTTTTTGGGGGATTGTGGTTGATTGGCGGTCAGTACAGTCTCATAATCCTGTGACTGCAAGTTCGATTAGTCATCAGGAAGAACATCTGGCATAAAACAGTTGCAAAATCTTTTGTGCAAAGTTTGCTTGCTGGGGTGACACCTGAGGAAGGAAAAAAAATGTAAATGTTTTTGTCCAGTGCCATGAGTTGACTTTTGTTGTGAATTGTGTGCTACAATGAACTGAAATGAACTGAATATGCAACGTAAACTTGATGCAAAAACCAATACCTCAGTAATTGGCTTCATCTGGTGGCCACAGGAGGAAGCAGGGGGGCTGAAGTGTTGCAACAGGGTGTTGGCTAAAAATGAACCATAGCCCTCCAAAAGCCATTTGCCAAGACATTCAGGCATCACTGTAGTTACAGATTCCAGCAGTGTTTAGTTTTTCCACGAAAAGATTGACAAGCAGCTGGAATCAAAGTTCACTTTTAAATAGTAAAAAATATATATGTATATGTAATCTTATTTTATTTTCCTATGCTCATTGGAAGGTTAAAGTTTCAAATATGGAATGAAAAAAAAAACTACTTTATTATCAAGTTTGATAGCCAAAAATAGAAATAAAAGCCCAAAGCTGTTATTTTAGTCAGCAGTCGCTCACATTCACCTCCCCTGTCCACATGTCTTATCACCTGCATTTAACTGTTTGTGTAACTACGGTATATACAAAAAATGAAGCATTTAAAACATATGCAGGTGCAAGCAATTTTGAGGCAAACCGATCGGTTAAGAAAAGTGGTAAAAATGACAAACTGGACTTCATTTGAAGCACATCTCTGTCTACAGCAGATCGAGGTGTTTGCTTATATCAGGCAGACTTGTACATGGACACCACACCAAGCGAGCGCACATCTTCAGCCAGTTCTGCCCTAGTTTACTGGCAGCGGCCCCACTGTCTGTGCTAAAAGTCACGTCGCGAGGAGAGAGAGAGAAGCCCAGAGAAGCGGGGTAGGAAGGAGGACGGGGGATTGCAAGGGGCACAAGGAGCAAGACACAGGAAGTGGAGAAAGATGAAGAGCTGGGAGACAATGTGATGCACAGGGGTGTTGAACCGGAGGAGAGGAAGAGGCAGAGGAGGAATGCTGGAAGAGGAGGAGGAGGAGAGAGAGAAAAAGAGGGAGAGTATAGGGTGTGTGCATCTGGCACTGGGAGGCAGGGAAAAGATAGCGTGGGCCAGGCTGGCCGGACGTGTGTGTTTGTGTTTGATTGAAGAGGGATGTGAGACAGAGACCCCTCACTGGCTCGGCTGTACTGGAATGCTGCCATGGAGAGATGGACACTGACACACACACACACACACACACACACACACACACACACTAATCCTATTTTCCCCGAGCAGGGTCAGATATACAGACGTTTTTTGTTCGTTGGATTCCTCTGTGCACAAACTGTGCTTTCAGTTCGTCTGTTACAAATATTTGAAATGAACCATGATTTGGCGTCTGGTCCCCACTGTGGCTGAGACGATACTGATCAGTGTGCATTGCCAATGCAATGCACACTATTGTGATTCGTTTCCCATCCAAGTCATCTCCACTTTGGCACGCTTCTCCTCCTGCATACTTTGTCCTAGAGCTGCCATTGTAATTTATATCTGTAAAGCTCCTGTGCCAAATGATGGCTATGCCTTTTGGTGCCTGTACAACNCACACACACACACACACACACACACACACACACACACACACATTTGTACAATGAATGCAGGACATGGAAAATGAAGACCCAACTGGCAAGGACAAGACGGGGAAAAGACAGATGAAGAAGACAAGAAATGATTGTCATTATACAGTCATACAGTAAAAAAAGTTATAAAATTAGAGCTTGTTTTCAAGTTACCTCATCAATTCTTCATTCAGAACACGTTAATTTTTCAAAGTGTCTAATTTTTTTCAATGAAAAGGAAAAAAAATGTGAGTAGCAGGCTTCAATGACAGCAAAGGAGTGGCGAAGAAAGAAAAGTGAAAGAAGGAAACAGATGATGAACAAATAAGCTGCCAGGAAGGCGTCCCCGTAAACAACTGATGATAACAAACGGCTGTTTTTAACCAGGAAAAATGACATGTTTCAAGGTCACAGTCACACACATCAAAACAGGATGAACTTCTGCATCAACTCCTGTTTGTGCGCCGCTGTCGACAAACCAAACCCCTACAGATTGGCAGCAGGATGAACACACACAGATAGGCGCACAAAGCCTACACAAGGTGCTCTGGATATTCAGCGTGCTGCTTACGTAACCTGATGAGTTACTGGGTCAGTTGGAGTTGGACGGGGCTGATGTAAACGTGTCTGCAGACAGGCAGCGATATCCTGTCCAGTAGTTCACGGGCCCTCACCTAATGGCACATGTCTTCAGCTTGAGCCCGCTGTCTGAGAATTCTCGCGCCACTTCCTGTCCAACAAGGCCCAGTGTCTCTATCGCCCCGGCAACAACACTGCAAAGTGAGTGCAGGAGATGCAAAACATACTGTTCTTCCTTATGGGACTCCAGAGGCCAGATGGACTCCAAGTTGCACACACACCTAAATAAGGAGAGGCAGCATATCCTATAATGGCACAGGGAGTGTCTGTGTGTGGGGAGGATGGAGGAGGGGTCACGGTGGGGTTGGGTGGGGGGGGGGATTGGCGTTAGGGGGGTCTATTGTTTCAGACTCGAGGGCAGAAGTGTTGGGAGGGGAGAGGGAAAGTCAAGGGGAGGCTAAATTTAGAGCACCTCCGCTGAAGTATTCCAAATATTCTTATGCGGGTTTAGAGGCTCACGTATACAGTTTTAATTCATCTTTTCACAGGCATTACATAATTAAGGTGCCGACAGTCGTCACAGATTCAAAAGACTTCCTTATTAGTCACGTACCAGCTGTTAAAAAGACTGGTCATTAAACAATTTTATTTACACGAATAAACACTTTATTTTGAACATTTATAAAAAAAACTTTAATTATCACAACACCAGGTGGCACAGAAAGGGTTAAATCTTAATGTGCATGTTTTTTTTTTGTCATTTCCTGCCTGGCTCTGTAGCCTTGACCTGCTTGTGTGGACCTCATGACACTCACACACACACACAAGCGCAGACCTATGCTTCCTGCCAGACAGGGACCCCCCCCCCCCACGTGGAGAGGGAGGGTGGTCCGTCTCCACTACGTCCCCTTCAGTGTCCACTCTCGTATAGTTTTGTCCGCCTCATTGTTCCTTTCACACTTGATTATCATCACTTAGGGTCATTCGTGGTGGACAGGATGGCAGGTGTGTGTTATTGTTAATAATTAAACAAATTAAACGGCTAAAAGTTAGAGCTGGGTGCTATACCTATATATATATATATATATATATATATATATATATATATATATACAGTATATATATATTCATTATTACATCAGTTTTCCAAATAATGACAATGGATTGCTGATGAATAAGCAGAAAGAAAAATACCATCAATTATCATGATAACTGTTGTACCATGATGTATACCGCCCAGCGCTTCTAGCAGTCCTTGAAGGAATGCATGTCACCCATTGCTTTTCATGACCACTTTCTTGTGACCAGGTTTTAATATTCCAGCAGAGTAGATCCCACTCATTGGTGCTGATTGTCATGTTTGAATCAGCTGTTGAAGCAGTGCTTTTTGTTAAATAAGCCTGCTCTCTGATTTCAGCCTCCAACACCCATCTCCTCACATTGTTGCAGTCAAAGTGGCCACATGCTGAGCTCTGCGATTCCAGCCAAGTGTTTACAGTCCTCCTATATTAACACTTGTGTTAAACAGCATGCGGTCTCATCCTAAGATTCTACATTTTTTGTCTGTAAAGACAATAAATTGGGGTTTTACTTGATACCAATCAGTTTGAGGGCACATGCTAAACTGTAGGTTCACCTAATGTACTTAAGAGGCTGAGTTGTTTTATCATAATAAGAGGAATTAATTAACAGAAAATCATAAAATTGGGACTTTGGGATTAACCAGTTGACCTTTTAATGTCAGGAGCATGTTCAAACTAGCATCACAACTATTATGGAAAGAAATATTTTCTATTCGTGAATGCACTGCTATTATTTTATTGTTTTGTTCCCCCCACCCTTTTCCACTATTAAATTTTATCATTGCCCCATTTGTTCAGTACAGCAACAGCCAATGCCTAATTTCACAACACACAGGTAAATTGGAAATGGCACTTCAGGCCATTGCACAAGCTTGCATCTGCATCTTTGGATATGCGCTCATGCGTGCATGTGTGTGAGAGTGCTAGCGTGTCCTTGGTGTGCATGTACATGTGTATAATGAAAACCAAATGTCGGGGTGTGTGACTGCATGGTTTTTCTCCCCCATCTCTAATCAGACAGCCCCCAGGAGTACTGTGTGAGCGTGGACTCAGGGCTAAGAGTGCGGAGCTGCTTCATAAATCAGCTCTGCCCATGAAGAAACTTGGATACATGATGACTCCTCTGACCTCCTGAAAGCCGGACCTGTTCTGGTCACTTTATTGTTGCCATTATTCTTTCAATCAATCTTTTGTTGTGGTTAAAGCTGGGAAAAGAGGAGTGGCCTGTTCTTAATTTGAGTTTAGGAGGTGATCCAAGCTGTGGAAAGAGGTGTGAAGCAGCAGAAATAATGAATTTGCACACATTTGACGACAGACTGCACGGTGACCCAGTGTGGTCTGAGTAGGTGGTCTCTAATGGCAAGGCCAGATAGTGACCAATAGGTGATAATTTATGCTCGTTCTCGCACATTAGATTTCCAGCTATGTTACTGCGCCTCCTCTCTTACTTCACTCTGCTTCAGTTCTCATTCCCTGCAGGAGGTGGCCTCTCCCTGTCCTCCAGCTCTTCTTCTGCTTCCATTCTTTCTCCTCCACATCTGGTCAGGCAGCTGTGGTTGGCCAAGGTTCATTCGGGTGGGAAGGTGTATAGGGAAGAGGAGGAGGAAGAGGAGGGGTGGGGGGGGATGGGGGGGTTTGAGGAGGCTATCAATTGCAAAGCCCAGGGCACAGTAAAAAGAAAGAAAAAAAAAGAAGATATTTGACACAAAATGTGCTCTGTAAAAAAAGAAAGAAAAAAAGCATGAACCAAATCTTTTCGGTTTCTCTCAGTCGATCTATCACACTGTTTCCCTGTACACCAATAAACTCTATTACAGAGAACGAAGAATGGGGTGAGGAAAGGATGGGGGGTTTAGGAGGGGAAGCAGGAGAAAAAGAAGGAGGATGGTGAGGGCAAAATATTCAATATCTGATTTCCACATCTTAAATACATTAATTTATCTCACCCTGGGGCTCTTTTAAAGTCAGGAGGAAAAAAAAAACAAAAGGATGGGATGGGAAAAGGGAGAGGAAGAGCACAAGGGTACTTATGACATTTTCGTTGTGGAATCTTGTTTCTATTGTTGCTGTGGTCAACACATCGTCCAGAACCCACATGCCATCATGGCCACACAAGCTCCACGCTGCTAAACGCTCACAGATGGCATTACATACTGTGTCCACATGCAGATAATGTGATCCATTTTAGATTAAGATACCATCTTTATGCAATAAACCGGTGCCAGCGAGTGATTTATCCCTCTCGAGTGTGCAGTTGCGTTTTACGTTCCAGGATGTCATTCCTGCAATCTACCGTGTTGTTGATGCTCCTCTCCTGTGCCAGTTCCTCTGCACTTTGACTCAAGTTCACGACCCCTTAAAAGTTCACTTCAGGACAAGGGTCTTTTTAAGGGGAGAATGAACTCTTTGCCGCGGTCTCTCGTGACTCCGGCATATGGTAAGTCACCCCGAGAGTGGAAAAAAAAGCTCTACTTTCAGTTCTCGCAGTTCTTTTCCAGCTCATTTTATGGCCAGCTACAGATCACAAGGAGCCAAACAAACAGAGAGGAATAAATGGCCAGAGTGTGGACCCTGAAAAGGCAAGGCACACTGTATTGACCTTGTATTTAATTGTAGGAAGTACTGTAAATATGGAAGTAAGGGTGAATGAAGAGTAATTTGCAGATGTGCATGTGAACCCTTTACAGGTGTAAAACAGGTTTTTTTTAGGTGTGAATGCATGTGTCTCTTGGTGGTGTGTGTTGTTACAGTACGAGTAAGGTGAACTCAGGCTCCTCTCTGCACAGGAAGCCCCTGATTAGCACTAACGAGATCTGCAGACCATATTAATGCAACCACACACCTCTTCCACTCTCCCTCCTCCTCTGCTCCCCTGCTCTTGCCATCTGCACTCTCTACATTCCCTGCCAGACATCATAAACCCACTGCAGAGCCCTGAGACACACCAGAGCACTGGGGGGGGTTTGGAGTGGGGGCAGGCAGGGGGCTGCCATGCACTCAGTCCCCTCTTGCACATTCAGCCCCCCCCCCCCCCACCCCTTTATAATCTCTTAAGCAAACACACATAGTGGAACATACATGCTGCGTATGCAGGCTGGAGATATCTAAAACCATATGACCGATCGAAAAGTTCTCAGCGCAAACATTTACGCACCTAAACAAACACAGTGAAAAGTGAAAACTCATGCAGGTGCAAACATTTACAACGTCACCTAAACAAGAACTTTTTTTTGTTTTGTTTTCACATAAACTTCATTTGCATTGAAATAATTTGAGCTCCGAGATCAAAGATATGAGGCTGAGGGGATGGAGAGAGAGAGAGAGGGAGAATAAAAAAAAAGGTTTGCTGGTGTGCAAGTCTTATTAAATGTTCCCGCAGATGGACGGACAGGGCGTTTTCATATTGAGACATGAATACCCTCTCCCCTATTCTCTTGACTCCCACCCACACACCAACATGTGTTTCACATTCAAAGCGGAGATGTGCAAATCAATGGCCAACCTCTCAGAGTGACTGGCAGCTTGCGCTCCACAGTCCCAGAAACGAACATACAAAACAGAGTTACGCCTTTGTGTTTGTGTAAAGGAAACAAGATCAGCCTGTGAGAAATGGAGATAAAGATCCAGCTAAAGCTGATGAAATGGTTTGGTTCAGTTCAAATAGGGTTGTTTTGAAAATGCTTTAAACAAGGCATCATTGTAAAAACATTATTTGAGTGATCCAATAGCAACAAGGTTAGAGAGAGTGGTAATTAAAAAAAGGCCTAAAAATGCACAAATGCCAAATGAAACATTGTTGAAAACAATGTTACACAAATCTTTTGTTTCTATTGTAAAATTAGGTATTTGCTGAAATCTTTCAAAGCAGGTTAGCTGTTCACAAGCATTAATTATAAAAGTTATTTCATTATGATTGGTTCCAGAGATGACAATTTAGTAAAAAAAAAACACCTTAACAGAAAATTTGGTAAAAATTGTTTTCACCGAAAGGACAAGTACTTCAGTAAAAGCCATAAAACTGCTCACAATAATCAGGAAAGTAAAGATAAAAGTACTTTTACATTTTCATAATGAGTTCCGTTCATATTTAAATTTGTAAGGTGTAACAGGGTGTTAAATGTGAAAGTAAAGAAGTATAATTTTTATTTTTTAAGTGTGACAAAATAAAAGTTCTGATAAAAATAATGCTTAGTGAAATTACAGATCACAGATCATCAATTTTTACTTAAGTACTGCAATGAAGTAAATGTACTCTTTACTATACACATCTGATTGTTTCTAAGAAGACTTTTCCTTTAAGGAAGGAATGCAGGTCGGAGATTCCTTGAATTAATGTCAGTTTTATGCCAATGTTCTATTGTTAAAACCAGGTTTTAGAGAAACAAAATAGTTTTCATCCTGGTTTCAAAGTTCTTGACCAACTCTTTACCCTTTCAACAAAACTAAGAAGGTGTGTGGGAGTTTTCAGAATGAGTCTTTGGAGATTTAAAAAGTCGTATGAGTTGATCATTTGGGGTATCCTTTGGGAGGTAATTTGGGAGTACGCTTCAATCTATTCAGTGTCTGTAGAATCACAGTGAGATTTAGGTCATTTTTTGCCTGCAGAAACCATTTATTTCATTTGCCCTTTGTTCCAAATTCCAGTCATATCTAGATGCAGCTAAGAGGTGGAGGGCCTCCAATTTGGGTTGGCTTGAGATGACATCGATTCTTATTTGCAGGTGAGGCGGTCCTGTTGGCTTTACTGAGTGGTGACCTCCGGCTCACACCACGGTTATTTGCAGCTCAGTGTGACACAGCTGGAAAGGGAATTAGCACCTCCAAGTTTGAGGCAATGGTTCTTGGCTGGAAAAAAGGAGGATTGCCTGCTTCTGATTGGAGTTGGAGTTGTTTCCTTACAAGTGAAAGATAAAGTATCACCGGGTTTTACAAATCTAGGTAAAGTGGAGGAAGAGATTGACTGATGGATTAATGCACCGTCTGCAGTGATTGGAACACTATGCTTAAAAGCACAGATGTTGGTACTGAATACAAGCAGAAATAAGCTTTATTAAAGCTCATGTGGGCTTTTCTTTCATGAGAGAGCAAAGGTGTCAAACCCAGTTTCACAGAGGGCCACATGAGTTTTATAGTGTTGTAATTAACTTTGATGTTTCTTGTTTAACTTTGACGAAACATGAAACGCCACATTTCATGTTTTCAAAATAACTCTACATGTTTTTTTGCATAAAAACAGAGTTTAACATGTTCTATTATAAACTGAAAAGTACTCTGTGTACAACTGACTAAATGCAAAATAAGTAATACAGAAATATTATAGAAAGTAAAAGCAAGAGAGTTTTACTCACTGTTTATTTGTGATGAGCAGCTGCCTTTTTGAATTTTGAACTTTTCCACATTCAAGGCAGGAAATTTTCATGCATTATGGGAGATGTAGTTTATGGTCAATGCTGGCTTTAAAGCAGCTTTTTGAAACATTAGTATAATAAATAAAAAATAATAAAACTAAATTGCTCAGCGGTCCACAGCCGACATCTCTGGGGCCGGACAAGTATTATTTTCCTTCACCTTTAAAATGTGTTTATTTTGCTGCATTGCATCATGAATTTTTAACTTTACAGATGACATTAATCATTTTTTTCCCCTAATAAAATAAAAACCACATTTGGCCACAGGCCTTGAGTTTGATACGTGTGATAGGGTACGGAGCTCTCAGTCATTAAGGATGAACTGTTTGTCCCCTGAACTGACAGGAACAAACTGAAATGACTCTAACATCTGTAAAGGATGCCTCTCAGACATCCTCTGAGTGAGAGCATCTCCTCCGGCAGAGGACAGAGCTGAACACATTGGTGAGATGGTGAGATTATGTCTTTCAGCTGTCTGGGGAAAACCTTTGTTTTCCCAGAGGAGCTCAGGACTGAGAGCAGGAGGTCTGGGCATCTCAGCTGAGATTACTCCTAAATCTACTACTAAAATACCTTCATGTGTCTTTTCAACCCAGTGGCATGGTTAAAAAACAGGGGAAATCCATAACTAGTAAAAAAATATGTCAACATTTTATTTGAACTGAAGCTTTCAATGAATAAAAGGGCAAACTCTTTTTGTTTGTGTATGTTTACATACCAGCAGGAGGGCCATTGCTTTTTGATCAAGTTCAATAGAAACGTAAGGTCGGAGTGAGCGGATGAGGAGCAGACACTCATGCAAACATAAATACAGACACATTCAACAGAGAGAGTGAGATAAAGGGGAGTCAGCATGAGGAAACACATGGCATTGGAAGCTATTGACTCAGAAAGGGTAAGAAGTGTTCCTTAAAATAAACGTAATCACAGACCAGAGGCGATCGAAGAAAAGGAGGGTGAAGACAAAGGCTGCGATGAGGCGGTCGGCGGATGACCGGGTGGGATTTGTGGTGGTGGGGGTCTCCCTCTTTGTCCAGTTTACCCAGCTGGAAAACTAAGAGACCCAGACAAGGCCCCAAAGTCACCCACTGTACACTACGCTCACAATTTCCAAATTTCCTGTCTTTGCTAGAGTGATGTCACGGGCCAGCTGGGGATGTCACGTCCACACCCCCTCAACCCGCCTGCCTGTCCCTCTTGTTCCGTCTCACAACATGGCTTCAATCACTGGCAGCCCGCTGAGACTCGGACAGTCAATGAAGCACGTACGAGATACAGAAATATAATCATGAGGACAGTCACACTGTACAAAATAATAACATGATTTTATATAATCTAATATTTCTGCAGAGTTTCACGAAACCAAACTGAGTGAAAAATGAAATATAATGCAAAAAAGGAAAAGCAAAAATATTTTGTAACATCGTAAACCCTTTGGTGTGAAAAGTCTGCACCTTAAAGGGTGATAAAAGATCTAAACAAACCACAGTAATGTGTGTGGTAAGAGCAGGTGGAGAACAAGTGAATCCATGTGTAATTTATGTTTTCTTCTCACCACTTAAAAACTCATTTGGCTCATAGAACAATATTTTACAAGATTTTTAGAAAAAAAATAAACATTTCTTTTTTTTTGGTTTCGGTTACAAGAGTGGAATAATAAACTGCATTTAATACTGTCTCAACAAGCAGCACCTCTCCTGGGAGGAAGTAAGTGACAGATTTATGGCCAAATGTGACCATAAAGAGCCTTAAAAAAGGCTGTTCAAACCTCTTTGGACCACCTCACACTAATGAAACAGAAGTGACTAACCTAAAGAGAGTGTCACTTTTTTTCTTTTTTTACAGTTGTTTATGTTTTAATTTGAGTTGGATATTATGTGTCATTTCCATGTTGTGTTTTCTGCTCAGCCTCCGCAGCCGGAGAGGAAACTTATTGGAGTTGACAGTTTTTAAACTCGTTAGTGATGGGTGGCGGTAAGCAGCTCACACTGCTGTTTCCTTTGAGCTGGTGTTGGATCTGCAGATGTTCCAAATGCTTAAAAGAAAATTCTGGATTATGATTAAAAGGCCAGTTTAGGTATGTTTGAACAGAAGTGCAAAGCACAATATTGAGGCACGACAAAGTTGAGGTTTTATGCAGTGGTTAGGGATAAGAACAAGCCTCCCGCATGGAAACTAATGGAAACATGACTGCGTGTAACTTTGTGAGAGGCAGAGATAGTCCATGACCCCCACCCACTCATACTGTTACGTGCAGGCTGTCAGGACCCCCCCCAGTAGAAACTGAACACCATCATTTTCCTCTCTGCTGCCCTGAACCCACCCTGTCCCCTGCTGGCCACTGTCCTTAAGCAAATACACAACATGCACACACACACACACACAGTGTCCAAACACTCAGAAACTTTAATATGGGATTATGTTTCAGTGATGCACTTGTGTGTGTGTGTGTGTGTGTGAGACATGCAGCCGCACACACATGCTGGGTGTGCTTCTGAAAACACATACATCCTTTCACTTTCTTTGATGGATGAGGAAATGCTCATGCAAACAAATAAACAAGGAGCTCCGACCCAAACCCCACTAGATACGTCTGCTTTTCCTAGAGCTTCACTCATGTCGTTCACGGGCCTGACCAGCGAGCGGCTCCGCCTCCCATCCCTAGCCCCTCTTTCTCTCCTTCTGCTCCGGCTCTACCTGATTGTCTGCTTGTTTTCCCTGGTGGCTTCCAGCTTCCGTTCCCAGGCTGGGAGGTGGGAGGTGGGAATATGGCCTACGACACAAACTTTCCACCTCCAAAGGCCGAGGACCAGCAGTGGTTTTCTTCTGTCCACTGGCTCTGCAGGAAGCACTTCTCTTCCAGCTGCTGCTTAACCACAACAAATGACGCCCCCCACCCCACCCCACCGCACCTCACCCCGAGCCAACCCTTAGGCTTCAGCCTGGAGTACAAGAGTTATAAGACCAGATCGGTGCAGGAGATGCATGCTCATTTACAAACAGCAGACATCTTTATGCAGCTTTTGATCAGCAGCATCACAAAAATGCCAATCAGATAGCACATGTGGTGTCAGGGAATCCCAATAAAGAAACAAACGAAACTACTTTGTTGTAAAGTTTGTGCAATTGCATTTTATATTTATTTTTTATTTTATTTTTTGTTTTTTATGGGCTGTTTCATGCAAATTTTACTTTTTTAGCTAGACTTTTATAGCTCTACTTACCAACTACAATTTAGTTGTCTTCATTCTCCTCTGGCTCTGGGTCAGACTTTGGCTCCAACAGGTAAGGATGGTCTTCTGTTGTTTACATCTTTTAAACAATTTGTTAAAACAAAAAAAAAAAAAGTTTCGGTGCCATTAATGTGCCAATATAGTCGTAAACCCCCTTATCAAAGTAAAATGGACCACTCTGCAAGCTGGAGGGGGTCGTGTGTGAAGTGCCTCGGTTGGATTTAAAGAGACAGCCTCAAAACGAGTTGATCTGAGACACATCTCAAAAAAAGGGGTGAAAGAGGGGCTTGTGGAGTTACAATAAGGATGACCAAAGTGTCCCAGGTCCACTTTATATAGATTCAAATGTGGAAAAGGATTTAAAAGCATGTCTCCTTTAACTGTACATGTGTGTTTCAGTACATCCCCATCTTCATTCAACTGACTCAATAAGTTGTATTACTGAGTTGTGTTGCTGTAATTACATAACCCAGTGTTGCTCCTCTCTAGTGAGCTGCAACTTCAGTCATTAACTGACATTATCCACACAGCAAGCAACATGTGAAACGTGTTACTCATTTATAAAGAGTTTAATCC
>NW_013952493.1:1316618-1324118 GCF_001266775.1 Austrofundulus limnaeus
CCCCCCCCCCCCCACACACACACACTTTGTTTGCTTTTGAACATCTTTTCTTTTTGTTCCTGTTCTTTGGGCTAAAGCCGCTGACAGAGTATTTGATGAAGTCAGACATGGAGTTGAATCCAAATTAAGGCTGCGAGGCTCTCATGTTAGATTAGTTCTGTTTTATATGAAACGAGTGCCACAGTAATCCACCCAGATCACATAATGGTAATTTGGTACCCATTTTCTTGTTCAACAAGCTTTTATGTCAGCCCAATAATCATCTGCACAGAACTTGAACTGCACATTATACCAGTAAAACTCAAAACCAGCTGTACAGGCCAATAAAAATACAGCTAAGGATATGTTGTTGAACATAAGGACTTCCATGAGCTGGTTGAGTGTGACATGAAAAAATATGATTTTTGTTTTGAAACTATCTTGTTATCCATACACACCTCACTTTTAGTGACTAAAATTCTGTTACACATGAGATCAAACAAGAATTTCTAAATGTTGGTTCAGATCTTGCTAAGAAAAACAGAGAAGCAGAAAATAATTAGCATCTGATAAACAGCTCATGTTTAGCCAGATAAGATACCACTTATTGCAAGACATGACCACACTGACTGAAGCTTTTCTGATATTGAGCATGCCCAACATGATCACTGGGTGATCTGAAGAGATACAGTAAACCACGCGATGAGGAGATTTCATCAACCACCAAAGTTTCTGTTTCCATTAAAGCATCAAAAGCTTTTGTAACATCTTTACATTTGAACAGAATGAAGCAATTTCATGCGTTAATGTCCGACCGAAATACTAAAAGTTTTAGTTGCACAATCAGACAAAAATGAAACTTATTTCAGATGTTTCTTAACATTTGTCAGTGTGCCCCAGCGCAGCTGTGGCTACAATGTAGCTTACCATTGTCAGTGTGTGAATGGGTGAATGTCTGTAAGTGTAAAGTGCTTTGGGGTCCGGGGGGACTTGATAAAGCACATAAAGTTTCGTTATGTTAATTTTTGCAACTGGACGAGAGATGCACGTTTACAAGAGTGGAGTTTTATTAAGAAATATCACACAAAACAAAATCCTGAGGCCTCAGTATGGACCAAAAACTACATTTTCATCAAATGGCTCCTTTTAAACAAAACAATTTATCCATTCTGGGTCATTATTTAAAGTTACAATCTGATCTAGAAAATTCATTAAGTTACTAATGTTCAATTGGCCAGCATTGGTCTCAGGCCAGTCTGGATTCTTTTGCTTCCTTGCAGATCAGTTGTTATAAAATCCATCTAAATACATGGGTACATGTCCTGGACCTGGGGGGTATAGAGTGTGTATCGGGGGTATGAGTGGAATGTGGCGTCTTTGTATGTCTTTGACTGAGTGGGGGTGAGGATGAGGGTGGGATGGTGCGATTGTGTATGTTTGGGTATTTGTCAGGCTGYGGTCTGGGCTGCCCCTMCTGCTGGTTTATCTGGRGGCCCRCTGCTRCTCGGCCCCCCGGTGGGGTGTGCGGCTGGCCGCCGGCGTGCTGGAGGTTCCCGGGGTCTGGGGCTGGGCGCTGGGGTGTGTGCCGGCCTGGCCTGGTGACTGCCTGTTGGGGTTCGGGGTCTCTGGGCCTGTCGGGTTTTGGCCTGGGGGGGTGCGCCCTCGGGGCCCGGACCTCTGCGCCCTTTCCTGGTCTGCTTTGGTATGGCGGGTGCCGGTGGGGCCCATGAGTTTGTCGCTGCTGGCCCCGGGGGCTGTGCGTGTGGTCGCTGGGGGGACTCTCCCAGTTCTCTCCTATGGTCTGATCTGGGGGGTGGGTGGGCGGATCTTCCCGTGCGGGTGTCCCTTGGGGCTCTGCGCTCGGGATTCCTCTCAGGCCCTTGGACTCTGGTCTTCCCTATGTCTGCCTCGTGACTTGGGGGTTGGGTCTCGGTCCTCCACAGTCACTATTAAATATTCCATTGGAGAAATCTTGTATGTACACGCATGTTCACAACTGCTCACAAACAGGTGCTCTGATCCGGGGGGTTCTGACTGGTCACTGAGTGTGTATATATGTCTATGTGTATATACAGACAATATTTATGAATGTAGGCATGTATGTATGTATATCTTTATATATGTATGGGTATGTGTATATTTTTTTTTATATGCCTTCTATGTATTTATCCATTTATTTTTCAGGTGAGCGGACAGATGTTGGTTGTGTGGTCCTGTGTTTTGTTGGTGTATATTTAATATAATCCTAATCGCTATTTCAGTCTTTCTATCTTTCTAATTACTTCTCTCTCTGTTTTTCTCTCTCTCTATTTTCTCTTCACAAAAAAAAAAAAAAAAAAACATAATGGTGTGGAGGGGATGGCTATAAGGGGAGAAGGGAGGCCATCCAAAAAAAAAAAAAAAAAAAAATCCATCTAAATATGTAAAGTATGTCTTCGCATCATGATACCGGCCCGAAGGCTATCTCACTGGACCCCAACTGTAACCCTGACCTGCAGCCCTATAACATAACCATGACCCCTTCACTTTAAACCAAACATTCTGCGTGTTCTCAGCCACACAAACTGGACACAAGCCTCTACTGGAAGTACATGAGAGTTAGCTTTATTTTTTTAAATGCAGTTTTGTTTTTGTTGAAACTAATCAGTCACAATATCAGATTTCCATGGTTTAAAAGCATTTAAGATAAAACTGAGCTACGAAAGAGCATAAAATAAACTTTTTTAAATTGCCTTTTTTCACTAATGATAGATAAATGATAAGAAGATATTATCTCTCCACAATGACCAGTTTTGTTTATTTTTCTCTTTCTGTTCATTATAAGTATTTTTAGAGCCACCCACTGAAGTAGCTTACTGTAATCTCTGTGTCATCTCACAGAAAGAGAACTGAAAACAGTTAAGTACAACGTTTGCATGTGACTTTTAAATAGATGACCTTTAAACAGAGACTTGCTTACATTTCCCCTGATTTTATTCATTTGCTATACCGTGAGTCAGCAACATTTTACTCCAGTTCGCTTAACTCTGCTTAAACGTATGTTTTACAACTTTTTAAGCCTTTTGAAATGCTTTCAAGCCGTTGCCATTAAAATGTGCCAGTTTTGTCAGTTATAATTACAAAAAAAAAGTGCTAAAATCACTAAACTACTGGGAGGCTTACAAAGAGTAGGGAGATTATGTACTCCCTGTGTGTCCCTAACACTATTCATGACTTTCTCAAAATGTAACTGAAAGGAGAGCGATTTCTATTTGATCAACTTTTTATTACTGTAGAAGCAGCTATGCAAACTCATCCTGAAAGCAACATTTATCTGTCACAAAGAACTCTAAATGAAAAAGGAAACGCCACACAAGAAAACGAAAGCTGCCGTGGCAGCAAAAATGACAAAACCTCTGAAGCTAACACAGGTATGAACACAAGGAGTGAGGCCAGACTTGGCATGTGAATGCTTAACCTGCCAGTGATTTCTGAAATGACAAACCAGAGATTATATGAGCTGAGGCTGACAAGGAGATAAGGAACAGCTGAGCCGTAGGAGACAGGGTGCAGGTGTGAGGGGGGCGTGGCAGGACTGAGGAGCAGGAGCTAAGGGAGAGACACAGAACTGATCAGAACATACTAGATACAAACACCAGTTCAATAACAGGACAATAATAACCAAAGAGAAGGAACTTCATTATAAACCCCGAACAACATCAAGAAATAAACAATCTAAAAACACAGATAGTGACATAAAACCTGAGTGTAGTGTTGCAACAATAAAACTCACAGCTGCAGTTCTGTGTTAAATATAAACTGTTGTAGCTCATGGACACATTTGTGGTCTTTCCAGTCATTTGAAACTATGGTTTATAAGCAGCATTGTGCACCGCTTTGTCAGTGGCACACCATCATTAGTAGAACATCCTACTTGCAGCTGCTGGTCAAAGAAAAAAAGAAACTGAAAAACAGACATTTAGTACGCATTACAAAATGAATTGGTTTGGAAGGATGGCTCTGGCCTAAATAAATAAATAAATAAATAAATAAAGCATCTGGACATAAAATTAGGGGATGAAAAAGGTGCACATAAATAACCCAGCTCCCCCATTCACTGTTATAAGGGGCATAAATGAGTGCACTAATCTTGATTGAATTATGTAGCAGAATTACTTGCTGGGTATCCAGAGCTAAGACAGTGTCCTCTGTGTACCCTCCACTTAGAGCAGGAAGCTGCCAGCCTCTCTGAGATTAGGCCTGTTTCCTCTCTCCGCCGTGCACTCCCAGCGACCTTGTGTCCCCGTGACCCTGCAGCCTTCCTCCCGGTGCGTATGGCATACACACCATCGGCTGAGGAGCATGCCAGCTGGCGCGTGACAAACACACAAAAAAAGCTGACAAACCCACTTAATCATTCCTCAGAAAATGACACTCGAGTTCAGTCTCGAAACAATGTGGTCCTTCCTGGCACAGGGGTGGAATGCTGAAGTGTTCAGCAGACGCAGCAGTCACGTATGCAGATTGTGTATCCGTATACGCCGCATCTCTGCAGTTTGTGCCCCCCCCACAAACACCACCACATCTCCCTCTCTAACAAATTGTGGCTGTAACTTTTCCCCTCTTATGGGTTTTACGAGGCATAATGTGAAGCACCTGTAGCCACAGAGGGGCCAGACGAGAGCTGGAGGAGCAAGTCAGAAACCCAGTTTTTGTCTAATGGGACCAAACTCCACACTTTCCGGTTATTTGAACTGAAGCTTCACAGACAGGAAACAAGATGTCTTCACCTACAAAATAAAAGATGATTGTTATTTTCATTTATTTTTATTTTTTTATTACTAAGAATCTATAACAGCATAAACTGTCTTGGGGTAGTTTTAACTTACTTTTATCCATCTTTTGTTTTTATATTTAAGTGTTACGAACATTTGAAAAGACTTTCTGTTTTTGGCCTCTCAATCAGCAGATAACACTTGACATCAGTGGCAAACGTCAATGAAAAGAAAGACGTGTGAAGAACTGATGAAACTGATGAGATGATTACATTTCCACTGAAAGAGCAGAGGCAGAATCAGGAACTGACGAAAACACCTACTTCCCTTAGATCTAATGAGCTCACATCATCTAACACCAAATTCGACGTCTAAGTACAAGATACTGAATCCAAAAAATTATGATGCGTTTTGTGAAAATGGATATTCGGGGGTCACATTTGACACTCTCCAAATTTCATATCTCTCGGTGGGAAACAGAGGTGAGATCTTTTTCATCTATATGTGTTCAGACGTATTGCATTGAGGCTATACTTAACATTCTGGCACTCAGCTTGCTGTGAAAGCAAGGGGGATAGGGGGTGTCAATAGGTAGAGCACAGGACTGTAACCTGTAGGTCTCTGAGGTTCCAGGTCAGCTGCTTTCTATTACCTCTGTAAGGGTGGTGTGGGGGATTGGGGTTGACTTGTTGCAGACTGAGAGCTTGTTAACTCTGACCGAGCAGCTAACTTTGGACACAAACACTGATGCTATTGATGACCTATTGATGTGAGTCACTCAGGAAAACCCTCAGATGAAAGGAAACATAA
Organism: Austrofundulus limnaeus; assembly: GCF_001266775.1. Classification (NCBI taxonomy): domain Eukaryota; kingdom Metazoa; phylum Chordata; class Actinopteri; order Cyprinodontiformes; family Rivulidae; genus Austrofundulus; species Austrofundulus limnaeus. The sequence continues at coordinate 1,322,162 of NW_013952493.1, forward strand.
GTGTGTCTGCACACAGAGCACACTGACTCAACTTTTGACCCAGTCACTGCTGTAGCGTTTTAACTACATACAAACTACTGGAATCTCTCACTGTTTAAAAATAATGACTCATACTCCTATTATTTTTAAGTCAGCCATGATTTTGATTTAGGTTTATGCATGTGGTTTCTTGGTGGATCATCTGTAATTATCAGTTAGCAGTTAAGAACCATGAGCACAGACTCCTATTTAATTTAGCTAATTAGGGCACTGTTGATTGATTCGATTGCAGCAAGGGTATAATTGTCTTAAGAAGGCTTCCCCGCCACAGTTACACCACAAACCATGCTCCAAACAGCCACTGACAGTGTGCATTATGTAAAATGCATAGAAGTGACTGATAGTTTTGTCCTGCTCAACACTTTTCTAAATGCTTTTGCATTTAAGTCACAGTCTCGTCTTTGTAAACACTGTCCCACTGCACGTATCAGCTTGCTAAAAATATCAGTCTGCAACAGCAAACTAACCACAAACATCACCATGAGTTAAAGGGAAAAAGATGAGCAGCAACAATAGTAATCTGAAAAATGTCATTTTTAGTAACCGTTCATTGTGAAGTGTAAGATACTTGTCAATCTGGAGATTTGAATGGAAGATTTTATGTCTAAAGCACGTGTCAAACTCAAGGTCAGCGGGCCACATTTGGTTCACAGGTGATTTCCATCCGGCCCACCAAAACAAACGATAAATGATAAAAACTTGCAGTGATTTGCTTTGTTCAGAATTAATACCCACGTTATGAATATGGTGTAGTCATGAATGTGAGTTTGCAGATGTTTGTGTTTTTGTGCAGGTCTTATTGGGATATGCCTCTGTTCCCTAAACCTGAAAACACTGGTGTATTAAATGCATGATCAGATTTCTAGTTTATAAATGCTTACATGTTTTAAATAGCTTTCAATTTCCACCAAAGACTAATTAATCCTCTTAGTTTGCTATAACTTTCTTTTCATTTCTCTCTTTTGTATTTTCTACTGTGCAAATATCTTTATGGAAGCACTCTGTGCATGCTCACACACTCACCCAACAAACCTCTTTTCTTCTCACACCTGGTCCCAGGCATTGGTTTGAGGTTTCTTTGGCCCTCAGTAGCTCTGGTTTTGAATGATGTTAACCAAAGACTGATTTTTGATTCAGGTCCATTCTGTTGCGTGAGGAACATGTTCAATCAGTGCAGATACAGCTGCAGGGCAATGCAACTTGCTTGAAATGGAAATGAGCGATGGTTCATCCTCTGCCACCATCAGGAGTTACACTGGAAAACCCCTTTTAATTTATTGGACTGAATGAACTCCAAATGAATAAATTAGATCAATAGATTTTGTTTTGTGGATGGATGCCATCTGCAATGCCTAAAAAAAGAAGGACATGAGGCTGCAGAAATTGGGCTGCTTGAAAACACTCAAAACTTTAATAAATATTCTTATCTAGAGGTGAGATGTTGATATTTGATCTGCTCAGACAGCAGAGAGCCTACGGCGTGTCAGTGTATATGCACATCTATTAGTTTAAGGATGGTTGCCCCTCTCTTTTCCTTCCTCTGCAGCTCTGAGGGCTTGTTTTATCAACTCCACTGCTGCAGCTGGCAGAAATGTGTGCCCACCCATGAAGACAGCACTCTGAATTTGTTGATGTGCTTCAAGACTGTGAATATATCTTACGCAGACCCACACTGACACATATGAATGTGTGCCAGCCTGCAGGCTTGAACAATATTCAAAATATCTTGGCTGGTTTACAGAGTCTCTTCAAACTCCAGAGAGATCTCCTTTATAACTGAAGACAGTGCAGGGTCTGTGCAGGACCAGCCAAGCCTAATGACTAAGCTGGTGCCAACTCAAGAACACAAATGTGTACACGCATTAATGCTGGAACAGCACTAACCACAGAACAACAACCCACACACACACACACCCCA
>NW_013952493.1:1325756-1331809 GCF_001266775.1 Austrofundulus limnaeus
GTCAATGGAAGGTCCCCACGGGGTCAAGAAACAAACATGTGTGTGTGTGTGTGTGTGTGTGTGTGTGTGTGTGTGTGTTGGGTTATTTTTCTCCTTTTAAAAAAAGGAATACACTGACACGTTTGCTTCAAGCTGCAAAAACCCAAAGATGTGAGGAAAATATGCCAATGTATAAACCAACCATCTAAAAAAATCATAACCAAAATAATGAAATAAATAATGAAAAACATACAGAAACTTTGAGAAAGTAATAACTTTATATTTTGGGGAAAAATAATAGAATAATAAACATGAGAAGCAGCTTAAAAGTGCTTAACATACCACAGTGGTCTCTGCTTTATTGCCAATAAAAAATTATTTTGTGGCTCAGACTCTCCAAAACATCTATCATCAGCACTAGTCTAAGTAAACACATCACACAATACACTCAGGGATTCAACTAAACAAGTGTGTGTAGACTGTGGTGGTGGGATGTGTGGGTAGGCTGTTGTAAAATCAATATAATAGGATCATTCACGTCTTGGATTCTCACTGGACTGATTTAATTCTGTTTGCATGTTAGATAAAAAAGAAATGTATTCAGTGAAACTTATCCTTTGTTGCTGGAGCAATATTTTTTTCCAAAGTAACATTTGTAATTGTTGATATTGCATCATGAATTTCAAGTCATGACTTGTGAATAAGCAGGAACATTTAACCTCAGTTGCTGCTTTGTTTTGAGTTTTCCTCATTTAAGGGTGACGTCACATTTTTAACAAGGCATGTACACATGTTGTAGCATTTGTGGTACTTACACTGCCAAAAACACAGAAAACAACCTGAAGCATAATCTGCTCTTTGTTTTGATTCTACTGTTGTTGATTCTAATCTTGATTCTTGATTCCATCATCACACCCAGATTGTTGTTTTGACTCATTCATGAATGTTTGAGAAATCCTTGAATCTCCTGTGGCCACGTGGACCTGTCTGAACGCTTACTGGTACAAAGCACCGCCTACTTACACAAAGCTCCTCCCTGGAGCTCAATCCTCAACCAAGCTCCTGCCACAGAGCACCCCTCCATCAAAACATTGTTGTGAATACGCGCTGAAGTGGGAGTGTCAGAAACAGCAGGAGGTTCTTAAAGAGACAGAGGCCATTATCAAGGCCTTTAGATAGACTACAATGCAAAGTCAAGTTTAGTTTTGATATGTGGCATAACAACTGAAGGTAACCGTTGCTCGATTGCAATGTAAAATTTAGCTATGCGCCTGGAAAATACATAATTACCCCCCCACCCCCACTAAAGATATTAATACAATCTTCCAGAGTTCAACCAACACCCCCACATTTACAAAATCTAAGCAAATGATGGAATAGTTGGGTTTGCAGCAGGACAGTGTATAAGCCCATCAGCAATGTGGTGCTTCACAGTAATGAGAGATTTATCAATTTGCTTAATCTGACTTGTACAGGCAACACATTTGCAAAGTATCTCTTTTCTAAGTTCATCTAATTACTACATCTAATTGCAATTAATTGTCAGAGACTGAGCTTGTACATTTTAGCAGCACAATGATAATATGTGGTTGTCCTCCAGCACTGATGTGTAACAGAGTTCTGTATTTGGGCACCAGCCATAAATCTTGGAAGGAAAAAAGCAATGTGTAATTGACAAGAATATATAATTTTATCGTACAGTAAAAATACAGGGACTATAGCAATGAAATAAAATAAAATAAAAAAACTATGTAAATTTGATGACATGGCCTCATGTTTGACCTCTCATGACCAAACCACAAGAAATCCATCCATCCATCCATCCATTTTCTTCCGCCTATCCGGGGTCGGGTCGCGGGGGCAGCAGCTTCAGAAGGGAGGCCCAGACCTCCCTTTCCCCAGCCACTTCTTCCAGCTCCTCCGGGGGAACTCCAAGGCGTTCCCAGGCCAGCCGAGAGACATAGTCCCTCCAGCGTGTCCTGGGTCTTCCTCGGGGCCTCCTCCCGGTGGGACGTGCCCGGAATACCTCACCAGGGAGGCGTCCAGGAGGCATCCTTACCAGATGCCCAAGCCACCTCAACTGGCTCCTCTCAACGTGGAGGAGCAGCGGCTCTACTCTGAGTCCCTCCCGGATGACCGAGCTTCTCACCCTATCTCTAAGGGAGAGTCCAGCCACCCTGCGGAGGAAACTCATTTCGGCCGCTTGTATCCGGGACCTCGTTCTTTCGGTCATGACCCAAAGCTCATGACCATAGATGAGGGTAGGAACGTAGATCGACCGGTAAATCGAGAGCTTCGCTTTCTGACTCAGCTCTCTCTTCACCACGACGGACCGGTACAGCGCCCGCTTTACAGCAGACGCTGCGCCAATCCGCCTGTCGATCTCCCGCTCCGTTCTTCCCCCATTCGTGAACAAGATCCCCAGATACTTAAACTCCTCCACTTGAGACAGGGCGACCCCCCTGACCCGGAGAAGGCACTCTGCCCTTTTCCGGCTCAAGACCATGGCCTCGGATTTGGAGGCACTGAGCCTCATCCCGGCCGCTTCGCACTCGGCCGCGAACCGCTCCAGCGAGAGCTGCAGATCTCGTTCCGATGAAGCCAACAGGACCACATCATCCGCAAAAAGCAGAGATGCGATCCTAAGGCCACCAAAACGGATCCCCTCAACACCTCGGCTGCGCCTAGAAATTCTGTCCATGAAAGTAATGAACAGAATCGGTGACAAAGGGCAAGAAATGTTTATCTTTTTTGTTTTGTCCCTTTTCACTGTTTTTAACCATGTGGATCAACAGCTTGTGATCTCACCCACTTGTGATTTCTTATCACTTTAAAATTGGTCCATTTGGGTTCCACCCAGGCGTTCAGTAAATTTCCACATGGGACTAGCATTAACAAACACGGCTCAGGGGTGGGCGGTATACCATGGAGATTTGTAAAATCTGCCTCCGGAGGCCTTATGTGGTGAGCTTTTGGAGTCATGTCAGTTCATGGGGAGGAAAATGTACCCGATACGAGAGCTCTCCCAGCTCACAGGGGTGACGAGAGGCTGGCTGAGGCCTGAAAAGATATGCTGAGGTACAAAGAGGAGAGGGCGATGAACTGTTTTAAAGCTTTTTCTTATACTCCATTTTTTCAAGCGCATAAACTTTGGGATTTTGATGATTTATAGGGAAAGGAAGACAGAGAAAAGGAGAGAAGGGAAAAAGGAGGGGTAAGTGGCAGGGGGTTTTAAACATGATGCAAACCATTTGGAGAGGGGAGTGGAGGTTGCCAGCACAGCCTGCTCTGTTTAAACTGGAGAGGAAGTGACCGTATATACAGCATGCCAGCAAACTCTCTTACTGTCTTTCTCCCTCTCCTTTTCCCTTCAGCTTTCCCAATCCCTGTTTTTCTCACACAAAAACACACAAATCTGATTTTTTTTCACAGTCAGAAGCTTCGAGGAGATTGTATGCACAAGTAAGTGCACACTCATATCCACAGAGGTGAAATGATGGTCATTGGTTAGACAGTGTGTTAGTTATTCTAATATTATGTTTCTTTACATCACCATCGCTGAGCCCATCACCATTATTATCATTATTACTATCATTACAATCTGGAAAGCTGGGTGCACATGTGAGAGTTAGAATAAAGGAGAAGATAAGAGCCAAGAAAGAGAGACTGAGAAAAAAAAGAATGAAAGATAGAGCAAAAGGGAGGAGAGGAGGTCAGAGTTTTCCCTCATCACCCGGCCATGACTTAATCTTATTCCGCTCTATGGAGACCTTCCCAGGAATGAGGATTTGTTGTATGAACTGAGACACAAAAGGGAGAGAGAGGGATGAAAGGTGAGATGGAGATGATATAGTAATTTGGATGATGAGGAGGTGAAGGAAAAAATGGGAGCAAAAAAAAAAAGAGAGAGTATGATTTAAGGGGAGGCTTTAGTAGGTGTGAACCCATATTTGCAAAGTATTAAAGGGTAATTACACTTTACTACAATTTTGGATTTAATTATGTTTCCTATTGAACTAATGACACTTTTTTTTCTAATGTAAACCTATCCACAGTGTCAGCTCAACTAAAAAAACATTCAGGAAGAATAAGCTTAGTATTGATTTTTGAATTTGATTGTTATCCAGATAAACTTTGGTGAAAGCTAACTTTTGTAATTCAGTGAGTACTATTTAAAAATATTTCCCATGCGAAAAAAAATTGTATTATAGTGTTACAAAGTATAATATGCAGAGAAAAGATGATATGATGGTTTAGCATACAGCGTGGTTTCCAAAATTTTTAGCTCCACCTACAAAATAAGTTTCCCAAACTTTCAACCTAGACTATATGAGGATACAAACACTGCTAAAAGCTTTAATAAACAGTGATACTTCAATAAAAGTACAAAAATCTTACTAAAAAATTACTTTGGTAAAAGTTAAATTCATCTCTAAGAATCTTACTTGAGCAAAAGTCTTAATGTATTTGACTTTAACTGTGCTTAAGTACATTTTATATCAGAAATTACTTTTGATACTAAAGTATTAAACATAAAAGTATTGAGTAAATGTGTGAGGTTAGAATGGCATAAATGACTTTTATTGTGATGTGTTCTGTTTTGTTTTTTGTAAAATGGCAGAAGGGTTTGGTAGTTTTGGTGACACGCATCTTTCTTGTCACCATTTACAAAAACAATCATCCTGAATGTACGAGTATCTTTCAAGTAAGAGAGATTTGTTTCCCACATGCATTTGCCATTGCATGCTTTGTAACATCTGTGTTGCAATGGTTTTCAGTCAAGCGTGATGGAAATTAAAAAGTAAGCAAATATTTTCAATGCTCTTGTTTTGTGCTTTTTATACTGCAGACGCAGACTACCTATTTTTGGGGTGTCTGCTTCAGATGTGGTAAGCTGGTCCTGACCTCATTTAACTACAGTACGGAGGCTGAGTGATGTCATCCTACAGAAACACTGAACAACTAATTGGTTTGTGATCATTTCCAAATTAGTTCTGAATTAAGATTTTTTTTTCTTTCAATGGAGAAGCCAACATGAGTGGAAAAGCTTCTTGGCAGTAGAAGTTTAAACGGCTTTGAAATAGCAAGGACTTTGCTTTTTGTGTTTCCCCCCAAGGACCACTCTGAAGAGATGATACAGGCTGGGATAGATCAATTAGCTCTACATCAGCAATTAAAAGCAAGCTTTTATCAGAGCCTGCACCCTTCAGCTTTGAGTTTTCTACACGAAGGAGTGCAACAAAAGCTGTAAGAGCTTCACAGAATGCAAATACGCCCACATGTGTTCGTTTCAGTGTGTCAGTGCGTGTGCACAGTGTGTTTGTGTTGCTGGTGGCTTGACTTCAGGATTGTGTCAAGGCTGTCTGTAATAAATGTGCCCAGGCGAGTGGGCCCAAAAAGATATATCACAACCAGGAGGGGAGGCAGAGTGCAGAGAGGGAGGGAGAGGATGGAACAAATGAGGGTGAGAGGCAAGCAGAGTGGGGAGAAGAAAAAGACAAAGAAGAAGAGAAAGGAGATGAGGGAGAGAAAGGAGGATCGATCAATAAGGAGAAAGAAAAGAAGAAGAAGAAGAGGGGCAGGGGCTGTTTCTCCTGGGTCCTGCTATGTTTCCCATTATGTAAGCCCTGGTCACCGGCAGAATGCCAGCAGGCAAAATAAAAGAGTCTCTCTGGCTTGGCATGGCTCGTATTTTCCTATCCTCGGCTCGGGGTCAGGGAGGGGTCAGGCAGCTGGATGAGGCACTGGGGGGATTGTGGGGTCTGGGCTCGCCTCCAAAACCTAAAAGGCCCAGGGTTCAAGTACCAGCTGAAAGCAATCAGGGGGAAATCTGGGAGTGCCACAGCTGCTCGCAGCAGTGTTGTTCTGTGGCCCAACTCTCTCTCTCTTTGTTTCTCTCCTGTCCCACTTCTACGCTCTTCTGTTGCCTGTTTCCCCCTCCTCTTGTTGCTTCTCTTGACAGACTCGAACACACAAAAAAACACTGCATACTTTAAACATGAAGCCTAAAGTACATGTCTGCTTGTGTGTGTTGTGTGTGTGTGTGTGTGTGTGTGTGTGTGTGTGTGTGTGTG
>NW_013952493.1:1332004-1334583 GCF_001266775.1 Austrofundulus limnaeus
CACATATCTCAGGTACTTATTATCGTGACATTTCTATAAACTTGCTTCATGTCTCTTGTGCCCTGCACCATTTCAGGTGCCAGCTTCAAACAAGGATTAAAATGTTTTTTTTGGAGAACATGTGGGTTGAATTTTCCTTCTGTGGTTTTGCTCTAATCTTTCCCTCCAAAGGCACAATAAATGCCAACAAACACAATACCATTCTCAATGATTTCTCCCATCCTTTGAAAGGTTTATTTTCCCCCCTCTTCTAAATTACAGATGTATCCACAAGACATAAAAAGGCCACTAAACAATTCAGTGAGCATGAATAGAACATAAAGCTTAAATCCATCTCAACTGAGCAATGAGCTGTTAGCATCACAAAGCAAACAGCAGTTTTCCAAAATCTAAGTCAAATTTAAGTTGAAATGCCAGTGTTTAATTTATATCAAAGAAAAAATGTGATACAAGTCTTTTTTTAAATATCAAATCAACCTAAAGAAACAGGTGCAAAGGCAGATTTCATCTTGCTTTTTCAGCTCCTTAAAATATATTTGATTAGTGAAAAGGTGATCCTCAACTGACAACTGTAATGGATATTAAGATATATTTAAATATAATAAAATCAATGCATGCAGGTATCTCACTATGATTATCGGAGACCAGCTGGTTACTTCAAGAAAATATACACATACAAATTTTAAGTTGCAGTACAATTGAAATTTTTTTTCATTGATTTAAGCAGAGCCTTGTTGTACATAAAACATCAATTTATGAATGATCTATATTGTCAGAGTCACCTCAAAGGGCAGTTTTGTTTTAACAACCAAAAACATCAACTCAACTTGGAAACAGAAACAAGATGTAATAAAACAGTAAGTAAAATATTAGTCAGTAACTTTTGTTTCGGCTGTTTTTATTACATTGAAAACACAACAAATTACACTTAATTTTATTGTTTTCAATCATTTCCTTACACAAATGCACATGCTCATGCCTTTAAATGCTACTAGCTGATGCCAAACAATAGTACAAAAAAAGCCATAGAAGGCATTAAAGCAACCAGAGATCCTGATAATTGTGGAGCTGCGTTTTAGTTCTAATGCTCAATAAAAGTTGAAATCATTGGATTTCAGTTGAAGGGTAATGTAGCATGCCTCTGAATGTTTTCCCCCAAGTGCGCAATAAAGACTTTTAACCAGACTGCAGCAGCTTGAGATCCTTTTAAAACACCTGATGTTGTTATTTTAAATGTAACAACACTTACTTGTGAACCCTTACAGGCCCATTAGACTTACTTCAGAGCGACTCGTCTCATAATGGGCCAGAGATAGAGCAGAGCATCCAGCAGAGCTATTAAGCTTTGCATAATGTTTATGAGGGGTCATGGATCTCCATTATGTCTTGCTTAATGTGCACAACAGATTGTCTTCTGTTGTGCATCACATGAGCTGGCACCGGCGCTGCTGCCAAAGGATAAACCCTCCTTGCAGACAAACCTCCGACATTACGTGTAATCCCTTTGTTAGTTTCTGTGCTCTTTCAACTGTTACCCCTCAACCCAGACACCTGTGAAGATGAGATCAGGAGGCTGGGCATTGTGGGTGAAGCCCGAAAGATAGAGCAACAGTGTGATTTAGAATGGCAAAAAGCAGAGGAAGTGATATAGACAAAGAGCCAGCCAGCTGAGCAAGACAGCAGACACAAAGGCCTGGGGACACACAAATACATGCAGCACACAAACATGTGCATTCATGGAAATGTGCTCCCTTAATGCCTTCCCCCCAAAATAAATAAAAAATGGTGGAGGGGCACTGACTGATAATAATAATAATGCTCAAAATTTGTGCTGGAGGAGACACTCACAGTCATTTGTGAACTTGTTACCTCACTCGGAGTGACGGAAAGAGCGCGGCTGGCTGTCGTCAGCCTGGTCCAGAGCAGGAAGTGTGCTGGGGATAAGGCAGCCATGTGGCAGGATGTTAAGGATTTCTAATTAGAGCAATTCATCTGTCAGCAAGGGCATGCTTTCACTGAGTTCTCCCTGGCCCGACTCTCGCTGGACCTCAATACTTCACACTCCGAGCTTCGCCCACACTTTGCACACTCGCGCACACACTCGCACACATTCTTCAGCTGGGGTGATTACGAACATTTACAAACCTCCTTGGACTAACTACACTGGAACAAATCATTCAGTCACCACCACTAACATCAACAAAACAACCTAAAATGAGTGGAAGCCATCCCTTGAGAGTTCTTGAGCAGTGTAAGAGATAAGAAGTAGCCAGTACAAAGAGAGACAGAGGGAATGGAAACAGTTGTCTGCAAACCCAAACACTCCGTGATGTAAGGGGTAAGAGTGGAACCTGTACTGGACAAAATGCTATAGACGTTCCAGAGGCCTTAGTGTACAAACCCAAAGAGCTCCCTGGGGAACAGAAGTGGCTATTGTGTTTCACCAGATATCCTGCTGCTGCTCCTGTCTGCAGGAGCTGATCATTACACAAACAAACAAACAAACAAACAAACAAACAAACAAACAAACAAACAAACAAACAAACAAACAAACAAACAAACAAACAAACAAACAAACA
>NW_013952493.1:1342904-1346627 GCF_001266775.1 Austrofundulus limnaeus
CTCCAGGCCTGGCTCCAGAGGGGGGCCCCGGTGACCCGCATCTGGGCGAGGTAACACCAGATCCAAAATTATTATTCATCATAAGGGGTCTTCGTGCTGCGCTTTGTCTGGTTCCTCACCTAGGACCTGTCTGCCATGGGTGACCCTACCAGGGGCATAAAGCCCCAGACAGCATAGCTCCTAGGATCATTGGGACACTCAAACCCCTCCACCACGATAAGGTAGCAGCCCAAGGAGAGGCATTCGCACCTCTAGTAATATATTTACTGAGAAAAATATTGACATGTTCAATACTTTTTTTACCCGCTGTACATAACAAGAATAATTTCTTATGTAGTGCTTTTCACACAAGGTGCTCTACAGATTTTAAGCATTATTCATTCACTCCTCAGACACAGTCTGTTCACAGATTCACATACTGATGGAGGAGAGCTACACTGTAGCCACAGCTGCCCTGGCAGACTGACAGAGGTGGGGCTGCCATGCACCGGCACCACTGGGCCATCTGATCACCACTAGCAGGCGAGGTGAGTGAAGTGTCCTGCCCAAAGACACAATGACAGAGATGGAACAGAGGATTGAACCGGTAACACACTCTGCCGCAACCACAGACATTAAAAAGAAGAAAAGTAAATAAATAATACTGTAATAAAAAAATTAAAAAACAGCATGTTGCCTGTCATATTTGCCCAAGTTAAAACCCTATGAGGAATTACGAGTTTTTTTTAGCAGAGGGAAACTGTTTCACAGAGTAAAGTAAACAAAGCAAGTAAACCAACATTTTAAAATGCATAGCCTATTTGCCTATATCCATGCTTTTTAATGCAATACAACTAGACTTACCAAACCAAAAACAGCATTTTTACAATTGAAATATACAGGAAATTTAGGTGTATGTGTGTTTGCATTTCAGCTTGATTTGAAAATTACTTGCTGGTTTTATCATTTTCGGTCATGAGAAATTTTTGACAATTAATTTTTGATCTTTTACAATTTTCTTCTTGAAAATAACTTTGATAATGACAAAATCTAATTACTGTAATCTAGAAGATGCAGAACATAAACCTTAGGTATAAGTTTGTCCAAGGCTGTTAAGTGAATTCTGATCTGTTCTCCACATCATCTGTTGAATGTAATTCTCACTTTGTGACAGTGATTATTGCATTGTTGTTAATTCCAACTGGATAAAATAAAATAAAATACAAGAGGTCAAAAAAGATTTTAAAAGAAAAGAGTAAATACTAAGTCAAATGACACCAATACTTTTAACTTTAAAATGTCAGACGTTCAAAAGTTCTGTTATTTTTATCATACTTGTATACAGTGAGCTGATTTTGTTGAGTTATTTTATTTAACATAAACATTTCAGAACAATAAAAGAAGATGTTTGGGGTGTAGACCTCACCCCTGTCTAAATAGTGGGGGGGGGGGGGGGGCAAAGATGGACAGTGATGGTAATAATAATGGAGAGAAGGCAGTGAAGAAGTGATGAAACAGAAAGAGGGTGTGAGAGAGCAGCGAGAGCCAAGTGGGGATGAGGAGGGTGATGGAGGAGGAGGAAGGGGCGGGGGTGGGGGGTGCGAGGCCGGGAACACAGAGCAGCGGCCGGAGGGATGTTTAGATAGGTGCAGGCTGCCACTAGGAAGTCCACGCTCCAGTATAAACAGGCCGCCACACAACCCAGCACTCCCAACTGTGGGAGAAATCTGCCCCGAGACGCATGGTGAGGCGCTGGCCAGCAAAGTGAAGGAGGGAGGGAACGAGGGAGTGGGTGGTGGGAGGTAGGGGAGGATGGGTACACGGCCACTTTCAGACCCCGCTGAATATATACACAGCTGAATCTGGCCTCTGGACCCATTTCCTCTTGCTTCCCTTTCTGAGGTCTGTGCAGGACTCTTGAAACCATTAAGACTGCTCTTATCTTAGTGTAATCTCTACTTCACATTCTCCATCATTGTACACACATATAATGTCATACTTGAATTGAAACAAAAAAAAAAGAAAGAAAAACACACTCTGAGGTCTACACAAGTCTGTATTATTTCTATTTAAATTTATTCGTTCAGCAGATGCTTTTGTCCACATCCATTTACAAGTGAAGAAAAGCCTGAATGCAATATGAGATGCAGTGTATTGCCCGAGGACACTTTAACATGTGGATTGGAAAAGCAGGGGAATCCACACATGCCTTCAGCCAGACTTAACTGTATTTTCCCTGCAACAAACAAGCAGCAGACAGTTAAAATGACAGGCTATCTGCTAAAGTTGGAGGACTTGGAAACAACATAGCCTGCAGCAAAACCGACTGGAGAGTTACAAAAAAAAAAAGATTTGAAATGAACTAAGATTTTATTTATTTTCTCTCCTTGGGTTTTGCACTTACACGTTTGGTAATGAAATGGATTTGGGGCTTATCGCCTAAATTTTATAAACACTGTCGGTTCAGGAGACTATTAATCACAAGTTTTATGTGAAATATTATATTTAGATTTATTTTTACACTGCAAAAAATCTTACATCCAGCCAAAATGTATTTCCGATCATGCTTTGAGACCGATATAAGCAAGAGCAGAATGTGTTAGGTTATTAATCTTGTTATAGCCTGGAAATTTGTCTTTATTTCGAGAAGTCTTAAGTGCAATTTTTTTTACACTGTCAGATTGTTTTACCTATAATCTGAGAAGATTCAGAATATAATTTAGTATTTTTGAACTTATTTTTAGATGGTTATCTTTTTGCAGCATAAACAAGTGTGTTAAAAAGAAGGCATGATAAAATAAATAAGCAATAAAAACAAAATAATAAAATCTACAAATGAAGCAATAACACAATTTGAAGGAACACAAACGATCTTACCGTGTAAAAGTTTTTTTAGTTAGTTTGTTGTTTTGTATATGAAAAACTGACAGTTAACTTTTATTTTTTACTCCATTTCTTTTAAAATAAAACTCAGTAGCTAGACAGTTGCACATGGCTGACACTTTATTAAAACAAAACCAACTCTTAGTATAATTATTTCACAAGATAATTAAAGGCCCAACAAAATGACAAATATATATGAATATTTTCAAAAAGCCCTCTGAAAACCTAAGCATATGATGAGAAAGTATGATTTCTGACACAAGGATGATGTAAAAGATGGCAAGGTACAAAACATGGGCACTGTGGTGGAAAAAACAAAAACATAAATGTATCGACACTTTTATAGCTGACAGTTTTACATTTTTTTTATTTCTCTGTTTTCCTATAAGGATTAGATTTTATTAATGGCATTTAATCCTGATGCCATTCTGATTTAAGAATTAAAAAAAAACAATAGTTTTTAAACTTACCCACCAAACCTCACAGTATTAAAAAAGTCTAATGTCTCCAGTATAGACAAAGCTTTATCTTTGTAACAGGATATGTTGAGAAATATGCATGCTGTGAATGATTTTCCAAATTTTTCAACCCAGAGATGGACACTAGGCTCTCACCCACACATATCCTGGACCACTTACCCATTTAAATACACTAGCAGTTGCACACAGCTCCTGTGGTTCTTTGTGTTACTCAGAGGACTTTCAGGGGAAATTCCTTTGAACATGAAACCCAGCACAAACAGGGTTGGTAAGTGAAGGGAAACATGCAGCATTCCATTAGAACTAACACTATGGCAAACCCCCTTTTTCACACTTATCGCAACGACTTTGAGCTGACATTATGTCCTGTGAGGTATCATGT
>NW_013952493.1:1346666-1348294 GCF_001266775.1 Austrofundulus limnaeus
CACACACACACACACACTGCACAGAGATTATTACCTTCATGAGAGCCCATCTGCACCTGACCAGACACCTCGGAGCTCAGAGAGGAGAAAGGCCAGTCTCACCTTGTTTAGTCTGTTCGTCAGGCCTTTCAAATTGTGACAAGACCCATGAGGCGCTGAGGAGTAACTGAGGAGACTTACTGGGACATGACAGATACACAGCTCTTCTCCTACAGACATACTGTATAATCAGAGCACTATTTACTCAGTCTGTGACACACACACAAAAAAAAAAAAAAAACTGCAGGTTAAAAAAAAGGCTTGGAAGAAGAACACATTAAGTTAAAACTCAATATTTCTAAAATCAGTTTTGTGTTCGTGATGGTCATTTTGAATTAGTTTGACCCCAAAACTTGAGTTGGACACGTACCAAAAAAAAAAAAAAAAAAAAAAATCGAGATGTTACCTGAAATCAGTTAGTTTGAGTCTTTTGCTAATGCTACAGACAAATAAAAACACACACCTGTGCACAGATATGGGCAAAAAAACATCATTGCTATTCACTATTGGCAGAAAACAATAAAAAAAGTTTAAGAAGCAACACTGAGGTGTCTTTTAGGGTAATTAAAACAAATAAAAATGCACTAAAAGAAACAAACCCCACAGTGAGTAATACACACAGATACATTCAGGACAGTTCATTTATGATTTTTCAGGAATGAACATATCACTGCTCAGTTTCATATACATACAGGTTTGGTTGGTCAACAGTGTTTATGATTCAAAAGAGATTTTCAGTTTTATTTTAACCCTCCCGATGTTCTCGACAAAAATGAATCCTGAATTTTGAAATTGAGGCCTCAGAGTCATTTTGACCCAAAAGGCATGCAGGACAAAGGTAATTTACACCTTAATTTGAAATATAGTTTTATTTCCAACCAAAAAGAGATAAATGTGGTTCAACACAGGAATCAAAGTTGAAGACAAACACACTCCCACATGAGACCTGAGCCTCAGTCTTCTGACAGAACGTTAAGCTCCTGACATCAGCAGCTACTAGCTTCTTAAATCCCACAACTCAGGCCTTTGTTGCTACTGCAGGCGTGAGTACTACAAAATGTTCTGAAGAGGCATGCAGACGCAGCAAAATATAGCACAGGCTGTCTTAACCTTCTAAATGTATATTACATTTGTACAAAATGATTTTAAAAATCAGCATACAGATCTATGTTGTGCATTTCTGAAGGATTAGTTTAATGAGAAAAGTACAACAAAGCAAACCATTAATAAACTGATATAGAACCTGACAAAAGGCAACAGGCTACTGACATATCAGAATTTTGTGAAATATCAGCAACCAATATCACAGTTACATGCTCTGAGGACAGTGCTGGCAACAGCCTCAGAGTACACTGAGAATAAGTTTTTGATTTAATTAATTTTCCTAAAGACCCTTTTAACTATCATCAAGGAGAACAAGTTTTCTGAAACTGATATAAATGTTTACGTGTGAGAATGTGACTTCTGAAACGGACACGACACCGTCAGCAACGGAGCTGCTGGAACAGACAAAAACATGGCTCTGTGCCATTTTCGTCAAACTGAAGTGAAGCGCAGAGGAAGACCAGTGGGTGGGAATGGGGCGAAGG
>NW_013952493.1:1349074-1356307 GCF_001266775.1 Austrofundulus limnaeus
ACTGTCCCATGTGGCCATGTGTCATGCCTTAAAGACATGTGTCTAACTTTAGCTTATTGTCACACCCCAGCAGGTTAGTTATGATGGGACAGAGATAGAAAACTCACAAAGAAATGACTAAAGGATGCTTGTTTTAATATTTACTTTACAAAATACTTAGTAGAAGTAGAACTTACTTCATTTTATTGTGTCTCACAGTTCACTATTAAGTCACACAGTTCAGCCTGTTCAAAATACTTTTAATTTATTAAGACAATGTTACAGAATGCATCTTCCTGCTGTTTCTTGTTAATTGTGACAGATTTTGTCAGGATTAATGTGGTATTTGATGGAATGTGTCTTCACAAATACTTTTCTTTAGTTTTTGATGAAGTCTTTGGTGGTTAAAGATTAAAAAAGAAAAAACAGACATCATTGCAGTGGGGTCTCTTTTTCTTAATGGTGTTTTGCAGTAATTTCTGTTTGATTTCTTTATTATGTCTGGATGACTGCATTTTTTTCACTTCTTACACCATTTGTCATTTTCACTTTTTCTCATTCTGTAATAAAATCAGATAAAACTTTGTTGATCCCACAGTGGGGAAATATGCACATTACTGCAGCTCAATACAGGAGAGGGTGAGATGAAATAAAGAAAGATAAATAAAAGAAAATGAAAAACACTGTACACGTGATGTTTAACAATGCACATAAACACATATACATAAATATACAGTATATACATATATCACTCCAAGAAATTAATATTTCTTGTTTTTCTGATGCTATCAACATATTGTCTGATTGTCATCTTGTCTATTGCTATTTTATTAACATACCTTTGTTTACTACTGCTAACTTGTGCCTGCATTTGAGTCCATACAATCTCCCCATTAATGGCATCCTACAAACCCTATAAAATGATTTCTAAAAAAATACAAACTAAAATCACACACTATAGCTTAAACAGTTTAAAAAATATTCGTTCAATTGTGAAAAGACCTCAGAATACATTTACTTGACCCTCAAAAAAAAAAAAAGACACCCATTTTTTCCCGACGTTGTTTTTTCCATTTCCTGCCAATATCAATGTTGACTCACAGTGAGTTAAGTCTTCCAAAGAAACACTTTATAGTTCTGCTTTGTGGTCTGTTTTGTCTTTCCTTGTATTTTTGAACCAGCCTATTCCTTTAATCCAATATAGTAACACTGTGTCCTCTAAATAGCTACAATATATCAGTCCTTATTGTTTTATAACAGGTGATTTGTTCACCAAAAATAATATAACTGTATATTTTTAAACATCAACAGGTAATAATTTAGTCATTACAAAATATGCAAATGCTCATCTGCTTTTTATTGAATTTTATTTACTTATTTTGTAGCCACAATTTTTTTGTTTTCAACAAAAAAGTCCAGAATTGCATCATTTCTTTGGAAAGGCAAATGATTATTACTGTCCTAAATGGACATTTTAATTTGGGGTTTAGTTTTTTAAGTGTCCTCTTTAATGCACAAAATATTAAATAAAAGGTCACATGTTGGATTGGCTAATTGGAAATGTGTTTGCTCAACATAAGCATAATGAATTTAAAGTCAACTTCAAAGTTTTTGAACTGAAACTGAACATTTTTGTTGAGCAAACAACACACGTCTGTGTGCTCATCATGACGTGCTGCTTTTGGTGTTTTAGACGTGACTTGTGCAAATGCAGGGATAACTCTGTCACCACAAAGTGTCCATAACTTGCTGACACTATCGTATCAAAAAAATTTCCAAATGTTTCATTATGCAACACAAATGGGCTTCAGGAGGATGTAAGATGCACTGCTGCAGTTTCAGTGACACACTTTCCCAGGCTTTGCTCCAGCACACATTTTCTATCACAATTTCTAGTCTCATGTGGTTTTTCTGTGGTTGCAACTGCGCCAGTTCACAGAGTGAGTGCTGAGCTTCTAAAGTTTTTCTAATGATAACAAATCCCTCCTCGCACACTCGCTGGCTGTAAGCAGCTCTTGTACAGACAGAGCAGAAACACCTGAAACAGATGACTCCAGATCCGGCATTTCAGTTTGGGAAATCTCTCTGGATTTCACGAAATAAATCTTGAGAAACTTTGACAGTCTGGATTCAAATATGGCCCACAGTGTATAATCACAACATTAATTTCAGTTAGCAACATGGTGGATGTTGTAGCTCTAAACTTTATTGATAGACAACTCTTCTGCCCTGTGGGATGTTGAGTGATAAAGCACAATGAGTGAGGAAACAGGTTAATGGAGAGAAAAAAATCAGTGCTGCAATGAAAATTCACCCTCACAAACCTGTGCTGTTAGCCTGTAGAGCTACAGCAGAACTAAAAAGATTTAAAAAATAGAATTAATAAAGTGTACATTGTATAGAATATAAACACAACGATGCAAAACAGCTCACAAATAACTTCTTGTCCTTTTTTATTTATCCATAAGAAGAGGTGTTGGTTAGGGGGATGCATGATGATGGTGTGGTGTGAGAATCTTAGCTGGACCTTTCTGTGTGGAGCTTTCATGTGTCTTTGAGTTGTTTGTCTTTTGTGCATGTGTTGGCCCTTACAGAAAATAACTGGATTGGTTGACTCCAGTTAAATCAATCAGATGAAAATTTTGACAGACAGTACAATGATTATTATACTTTTTGATTAACAGAATATTCTTATCCTTGCAGCATATCTTGTCTAAAACTCTACAGGGTGAGTCAAAAGTCACAGGACAACCTTTTATTTTAAAATTTTTTGAGTTAGTGATCATGTTCTGGACTGGCCTAAAAGATATGCCTTCTCACTCATTACTTGATGGGGTATTCAGAGATGTCCTTCGCTCTTTTCTTCCTGAAATAAGAGTGCCCTGTGGCTTTTGACTCACTACATATTTTGTATAAAAACAAGAAACAAATAAGAGTCATTAAAATGGTAAATGAACCCAATTTGATATAACAAGACATACATAACAGGGGTTTTCACTGTTATCTTTACAAGTTTGCAGTTTAGCTGCATGTAAGTGGTTACTTGTACAATGTATGACCGGAAACCACAGATTCATTTTATTTCAGTTAAACAAATGACTTTTAAGTTACAGATCAACAGGTGCAAACAGTTAAATAAAAGTTTAAAAAACTCCTACAAAAGGTCTTATCATCCATGTATCAATTTAATCCTACCTCAGTCTTATAGAGGCCAAGTTCCACCTGCTTCATCAGGTGAAATGTTTAATCTAAAACACATAATTGTACTGATAAATAGAGAACTATCATCCAAAATGAACCTTTTGCAATGGAGCATGTATTTTGAAGCCCTGCTTAGTGTACATCAGTTCAACATTAAATCTGAAAATCAAACTTCAAACAGAACCTCATTTCAGTCAATAGCTTTAACATTGTACGGACTGTTGCTAGTTCTGATTTGTGTTAAATCAAGGATCTGGATTTCAGCCTATTCATGCACAAATTGAATCCCTTGGATTTGAAACAAGAGTAGCAAGGTTAGCATTAAAGTAACTTGGAAGAGAATGAATCTGTATGTGCTTTAGAAGACTTCTACACCATTAAAGTGTGAATCATACTTCTGATTTTCTTTTTAAATCAAGTAGATGGCTGGCAGAATTTTACACAGCTCACCAGTCAGTCTGCATATTTATGAAAAAGAGCAGTGTTCCTCATTCTCAACTAAGTTGGGGGTTCTCATTAAAGTGATCTTACTTTCTTCCAGTGTTCTTATGAAGTTAAACAGAGAGGTGTCCAACATTGCTAATGAAATGTCATGTTTAGTTTTACAAGATTCTACTCACTGACATTTGACTCAGATGAAACTTGACAACTTGATTTATTATCTGTACGTTTAGTGTTTTAATTTTTTCACTTTTATAGAATTGTTTTACTATTTTGTTTTTACTACTTTGTCTTGGTTTTTTATTATTTGTCTTATATCTCTGTAGTTTTTGCTTGACAACACTTTGATGCAGTTTTGTTCTAATTAATTTGCCCAACAGACCAGTAACAGAAGGTTTACTGATTTGAAACAAAATGTTTTGTGCTAAGATTTTCAAAAACTGACAAAAGAACATAACTACACATTTATGTCACGTGTGTCAGGTACAAGCAATAGGCTATTCACTTATTGTCAATCTTTCAATTTTTTTTATAGTATTCCGACACTGACACGTTTTTTTTTAGAAACAGAGTGAATATAATGATGCATCCAGTCTGAGTATTTACCGGCAATCATTTTAATTTAGTTCTCAAATTTGTGTAAGTTTGTGTTTAATGTTCTTGTAATCTTTTATGTCTTTTAATTAGTTCATTCTGTTATCTGGAGATCTCTTGTAAAATCTCAAAGTTATAGGTCTTCATTGGCAGCAAGTACAGTTGTGTCTGCAGTGTTTGTAATCATTACTCCAAGTTTACAACTGGAAGCAATCCAAACAATTAGTGAACCTATTGTAAATCTACATTTTGGGGAATGGGAAATGGAGAATAGATAAACATATCTGTGTTGTAACCTCCTAACCATTATTGTAGCTAACTTTTACACTAGTGCTAATTTCCGTGTCCACACACACACATTTAATCATCTGCTCTGACAGCAGAGTTATAAACCATTCACTTGATCAGTTTTTTATCATTCTTCTGAGAACATGGACACACACTTCACATGAACCGTGAGTAACCACAAGAAAGGTGCACCTCTGTAAACGGGTTCCCCAACCTGGACATACATTCAGACGGAACAGTCAGCCTGGATGAGCGATACCGCCACAGGACAAACCCATCCACCAGCCTGAATGTCTGTTCTGAGCAGTAAAGAGAGCTGTGATACTACCCAGTGATTACTGGTTTATAATCAGTCAAACACAAGCCCGTCAGCTCAGCATCATGCGACTCTGTGTTCTGCACATTACACCAAGCTGGCGGCTTGTAGAAAGTCTGCTGTGCTCCGACACTCGGCTTTCCATTCATCTAAAGGGAATCAGTTCATTTTCATGACCTGTGGCAAATCAAAGTGAACCATTTACAAGGCTGTTTCAGCCTGTCCTGTCAGCACGGTCCCTCTGGTATGTCAGGCAAAGATATAGGTCCTATAAGAGATGAGAATATGGAATTTAAACACTTCAAAACATAGAAAAAAAGAATCTCAACTTTTTCTTATTGAAGCCATATGGGCTTTGGCACATTAGGGAAAAGGACTAGAATGGTAATATGACTGAATCTTCATTCACAGCACTTCTATGATAAAATTTATTAAAAAAAGTTTGACAGAGATTTAAATTGACAAACAGCATCTTAAATCCATGACCTGTCTGAGACACCTGCTGGCATTGACAGTATTACTCTGATATGACTGGGTTACATTCCCTGCGTGTTGTAAATCGTAAAACTAACCTCACTAGACAGTTTAAGGCCGTGTTTAAATATCCAAGTATCTAGCCGAGTCTATGAGAAGTGCCAGAAGTAGAAAGCGTAGAAACATGAAAGCGGTGTAATAGATTCACACTGTTTCTGGGAGACAGCAGAAAGGGATGGAGGAGTGGAAAAAGTAAATAGAACAGAAGACGGTTGCAAAGCAAAAATTGGTAATTTATGATGGAAAATTCTGGTTTGTCTCACAGGTTAATGCTCAGATGTGCCAAGAAGCAGATTCAGATGTGTTTATAGCGAGAGGTAATGCCTATTTCTGTGCATCTAAACACTTGTCAGGTTATCAATTTCAGTGTAAAGACCATTTCACAAAGAAAAAAAAAGAACAAAGCTTGGTTCTGATGCACAAATAGAAAACATTAATGTGCACAAATTCACACTTTAGGGTAAGAATACAAGGCTCTGAAGGGGAAACGGTGCACTCTGTGCATGCACTGATACTTGTTGCAATGAGCGTCGCTTGTGGGAGAGTTGTACTTTTGTGTGAGACGTTTGTGTGTGATTAAGGCTTGGGGGGGAGGGGGGTTGCAGGTGGCTTGCTTCGGTGTTCCGCCAAAAAATCCAAAATCCCTGGAGTGGGGCAGAATAAGGGAAAGAGGAAGATGAGAAGGAGTGCAAAGAGGGGGGTTGGGGGAATTTGATTTAGATGGTTATTATCTTAATCAATTAAAAATTCTTTTTACATTAGTCTCAGCGCCCTGTGTCTCTCGCTGGAGCTTGGGTGTGACTTCCAGCGAGAGGCTAGGCCAGATGACTTCATCGCCATATGGTATCTAACCTCTCAGTCACACTCATTTACAACAACACAAGCATACCCATTCTCTAAACATTCCCATTGTAATGCGGCAGTCAGTAAATCTGATGAAGCCGTGCCCAAATACATGATCAGTCAGTCAGGTGCAACTGGGAGTAAGATGTCTTTAACCACAGACTCCCTATTATAAAACAATTACTGGTATATCTTGGGAGTGAACTTCAAAATACCAAAACACTCATGAACACTCAAAAATGTGCTGTTCTAAAGGTTTTCATAATAACCAGATAAAACTGTGAAGATGTCTTTGATAATACTGGATTCTCTTGCACAGATGTTTAGCCCAATACGTTTGAAATTATTGACAGTTATGGGTTCTGTTTTTATAGTGCTGTCCCGATACCAGTTTTTTCCAAAGTGAGTACGAGTATTTCAGTTACTAGCTACTCTCCAATACTGATACTGTGTACTTATGAGTTAGAATTTAAACATTACACAGTGACTATTAAAACATGTTTCTTTTGTTTAGAACAAGATGGTTCTCCTTCCTTATGGGCACAGATTGTAGAAAAGTGGCACAGTAAAAAAGGTTTTTATTAATCAAAATTCCCTGCAGTCCTAGTTTGTAATTATGCCAAAAGTTGAATAATAAAACTTTTTTGTTTACCCAAATATAATATGTGTTTTGCATTCTGGGTGCAGCCGATTTAAAATGTGGGACATCCAGAACACAACAGAAATTTGGATACATCATAGTCTCACTACACATAAAGCCAATCTGTCTGTGGATTGGCTATCAATATAAGAATTGCATTAAAGCAAAAATACAAGAGTATTTGCATAAAATGTAGAATAGAATAGAATAGAATAGAATAGAATAGAATAGAATAGAATAGAATAGAATAGAATAGAATAGAATAGAATAAGCCACAGCCTTTATTGTCCCACGCTGTGAAATTCGGGTGTAATAGCAGCAGCAGAAACAAGGGGTAAAATAAGTATTGAACACATCATCATTTTTCTCAGTAAATATATTACTAGAGGTGCTAATG
>NW_013952493.1:1358440-1360940 GCF_001266775.1 Austrofundulus limnaeus
CCCAAAGCCCCCTGGTGGCGCAACCCGGAAAAGCCGTGGGCGATCAAGGAGTGACGCGAGGGGGGTACCTTCTGCGTCCAAATAAGACGCAGAGGGAACCTTACCTTAAACCTCAATATGTGACGAGTTGGGAGTGAGAATGTGTAGGACTCACATGTAAAGCTATAGCTATCCTACTCAAATGAAAAAGCTGATGAAAAACTTCCTTGTGTGGCAAACAACTTAAAGAATCATCAGACCACCAATTGATAAGGAGTGTGCAGTCTGAAGCTTCCAATTTGAAATGCTCCACAACTCAGGTAGGGGCGGCCGGACAGGGTGGCCAATCAGATTTCAGGGGTAGCCAGTGCCCCCCTAGCCACCCCTGTGACCACACCCCTGCATCCCCACTGACTGAATCAAACCAAATATAAAGCATGATATACTGTATACTGCTGAAACATTTTTAAAATAAACATTACGAAAACATTTTTTTTCAACTTGTGTACATTTTTTAAACATGAGACTGAATTGTAAACTGCAGCACATTTATTGAAATATTGAATCTTGTATGTATTGATACCAGTATTGGTCCCGAATAGCTTGGCACTTTGAAAAAGTATGAGTACTTGTAAAAATGTTGGTACCTGACCCAGTACAGATACCAGATAGACACCACACCATTGGTTTTTCACATTTTGATTTTTGATTTTTGATTTGTTTAGGTGCTTGATTATTTAGGCTTAATCCTGTTTGTCACATCTGTCTACTAAACACAAATGCCACATTTGTCCGGTTGCAATATTTTTCAACCATAGCAGGATGGCATGCATGACCTGCCACACTCTTTTTTTTCCCCTAAAACTCATTTCCTTCATTGGTTTGGTTGTTTTCTTCCACCTCTTTTTCACTCCTAATATTTGGTAACGCAGCTTGTTGGTCTTGTTGCTTGCACACTTGATGATTCATTCTGTGCAAAGATAGATAAGATAAGAATTAATTCCCTTTTTGTGAATTTTATCCTCTTTTTTATGCTTTTGTTGTCCAACTAAAATCAGGCATCAGTCCAACAACCGGTATCCTCTTATACAAGACAGTTTATTTCAAAACAAATAAAATCACACGTGCAGCACAATGTGTACCTGAATATGACCAAAGGCATGGCTCTCACATCTGAACCTGATCCCAGCAACAACCTCTGCTGCAGCCATAACCTCAAACCAAAAGATCCAAGTGTGACTCAGTGTGCAGTTTAAAGCATCACATACTTGTGTAATGACTATATTTAAAGAAAATGTTGTCAAAAGCATTAGGATTTACAGTAGGCTCTGTAAATTGACAATACTGCTGAGGAGAAAGTCAAAAGACGTCCTGATATGCTGATGATGGCAAAAAAAAATATGGAATGTTTTATGGAAGTGACAGAGTTGAGGACAAAGACACAAACAAACACATAAATCCACAGACAGACACAGAGCAGATTGTGGAGACAGACAGGCACCCCTCTGCCATCGCTGTCTCTCTCCATTATCTCTGCCTCTTCTTTTCGCTCTGCCTCTATCGCATCATCTTGCAACCTTAACCCCTCTCTTCCCTGACATTGCTTTTATCCACATTTTTGCCTCACATGTTCACTGAAGCCATACTTTGGTTTAGTTAGCACACACTAGGTGGATTGGGTCCCACTTCTTGAGTTTATCTTCCTTCTCTTATTTTCCAGTCCGAGGCTCAGTGAGACACAAAGAAAGTATTTGCCCTGTGTCTTCTTCTTTCTGGTGGTGTTTTTGGCTCCTCTATAGAGGTTAGCGGGAGCATGGTGTGGGTGTTGGTGTCTTCGGGTGAGTTATGGGTACTACAGCCAGGGGACCTCAGAAATACCCGAGTGAGTGTGCTGTTGGGAGAAGGATAAAAGAGAAAAAGAAAAAAAAGGGAGGGCAATTTAAGGGTTCAGAATGCCAAGTGCTGATGTGTTTGTTTTCCATCACTGCTGTTCCGGGCAATGACAGGAAGAGAAAACAAACTGCAATGCTGATATATTACATGCAGACTTTCAACTCAACTCTCAAAGCAGTAATTATACAGAGCGAGTGTCTTATCGCTAAACCATATCAAATCTTCACACGAGCAATCCTGGAAAATTAAAACTAACCTTCAAAGTGTCTTGCATGTGTTGCTCGTGTGAAGAAATGAAGGAACCTAAAAGAGACACATTCTCATATCTGTGCGCACCTTTACATCAGACTCATCACATCGACTAAAAGCTTTTGAGGCAAATGTGAACTGAAAGGTGTTCCTGGTTGTGTCGGCCATCGCTGACCAGAGAAGGCACATACTGTATTTACGACATGGCGTCTGTTCAAACTTGTGACTTTTTTCCTGTATCATTTCAGCTGGGTCTGTCAACTTTTACACTGTGCAGTGGTGTTTAACGCTAAGTATGAATACCTGTCTTTATAAGGTAGTGTGCTGCTCCCGCTGCGTGCAGAGACAGCTCCAGGCACGCACGACTGTCTAGCTCCAT
>NW_013952493.1:1362159-1367133 GCF_001266775.1 Austrofundulus limnaeus
GAGAGAGAGAGAGAGAGAGAGAGAGAGAGAGAGAGAGAGAGAGAGAGAGAGAGAAAACGCTGCTGAAAAAGATGCAGGAGAAAAAAAATCTCACAGCCTGCCCAAATTCTTCAGGAGGTAAAAAAGTCAGCCAAGACACAAAATCAGAAAAAGGAGGAAAAAAAAACACATAGCAGAAGTAGACTACAAGCTTGCGCTCATGCATGCACACACACACAAACACACTTCAGCGCTGATCTCCACATCCTGCCGGGTTCGGAGCCAGCAGTGAAATAAATGAGTGCCCTCACACTGCTGCCAGCCCCAGGGAGGGATGGAGAACGGACACACAAAAAGTCAGTTATACACACAAAGAATGATGGACAGAAGAAAAAAAAGAAAGAGAAAAATATCTGCCAGTAATGCCACTACTGTATTTGCAGAATGAGAAGACTTCAGAACTTTTCATGTGAGTTACCCCTTCACATTAAAGTTAAAGGGATATGTCAGATCTTTTGAGGTTGAGCTTTTTTTGGAGAGGTTGTATAAAATATATGCCTTACTGGTGTTTGAATTAACTGAGTTTGGAGAAAAAGTGTGAAATTCTGATGAGTTAAAGTCTACTTTGAGCAGAGCCAAGATGCTGATCTAAACATTTCATAGCAATATAGAAAAATGCTGTTTTATTTTATTTTACATCATCATAAATTTTACATTACACAAATATTTAAATATAATTTTTGGTTACTTGCAGGCACAGTGAGTAGCAGCAGCAACCAGGTGTAGCACTCCCAGTGCAGCCTTTGACAGGTCAGACATGTTGCAGTATTTCTGCTGAATTAACCATGTAGTGAATTTAATAATCAAAAGTTTTATAAAATAACATTAAAATTATTGTTGTGACATTTTTTTCAGTTGAAAGTTTTCTTAAGACATCAATCTGTTGTAATGTTAACCTTGCTCAGACTAGCAGAAATGTAGTTCATTCATCCTGTTTGAATTAAAACCTCTGTCAAAACTGAGAGTTGCTTACATGTGTGACAATTGTTATTTATAACATTTCAAAGAACCTTTCATAGAAATTTTGGACTATACCTTCAAAAAATTCAGCAAAAATAGTTTATATTAAAACTAACAATTGCTAGTTTTTCATATTGTGATGCATGTTTGTGTTTGTTGTTCAGAATTAAACATTTTTTACATAAAACTTGGCACAAAAAGTAAGAACATTTGTGTTTAGTGGATTTTTTTGTAACAAAGCTTCTTGCCAGTGAAAAATATACTGTTGCATAATCTGCTTATTTCTCCTTAAATAGTGCCACATTTGTTTAGGAAATACATTTGTGGGTTGAGTAACTGAGTATGTGGGTTGGGCACATGAAAAATTGGCCTAATCTAATGCTAAACAACTTAGCCTGTTATTGGCTCCTACTGGATAGCATTTATGGGATTGTATGACGGAAAGTCCTAAAAATGCAAGACATAGTGGCAATACAATTTTTTTTAACAAAACATTTAACAGAGCCCTCGATAGCATGTGGAATAACCATACACACTGGCACCCTCTACTCTTTATCGAATTCAAAACAAAAATCAGAAGAGTAATAATAATAATAATAATAATAATAATAATAATAATAATAATAATAATAATAACATGCCATGGAGAAAGACTTCTGTATGGCTTCGAGGCGATTCTGGTCCACCATCCGGCATCTCAGGAGGGGGAAGCAGTGCAGCACCAACACTGTTTATAGTGGGGATGGTGTACTGCTGACCTCAACTCGTGACGTTGTGGGCCGGTGGGCGGAATACTTCGAAGACCTCCTCAATCCCACCAACATGCCTTCTGTTGAGGAAGCTGAGCCTGGGGACTTTGGGTTGGGCTCTCCAATCTCTGGGGACGAGGTCGCTGAGGTGGTTAAAAAGCTCCTCGGTGGCAGGGCCCCGGGGGTGGATGAGATCCGCCCGGAGTTCCTTAAGGCTCTGGATGTTGTGGGGTTGTGTTGGCTTACGCGACTCTGCAATATCACATGGACATCGGGGGCAGTCCCCCTGGATTGACAGACTGGGGTGGTGGTCCCCCGTTTAAAAAGGGGGACCGGAGAGTGTGCTCCAATTACAGGGGGGTCACACTCTTAAGCCTCCCTGGTAAGGTCTATTCAGGGGTGCTGGAGAGGAGGGTCCGTCGGATAGTCGAACCTCGGATTCAGGAAGAGCAGTGTGGTTTTCGTCCTGGTCGTGGAACACTGGACCAGCTCTACACCCTCAGCAGGGTCCTGGAGGGTACATGGGAGTTCGCCCAACCGGTTGGGCGAACTCATCGGTACATGTACATGTACCGGTCTGCATGTGTTTTGTGGACTTGGAGAAGGCGTTCGACCGTGTCCCAAGAGGGGCCTTGTGGGGGGTTCTCCGGGAGTATGGGGTACTGGGCCATTTGATACGGGCTGTCAGGTCCTTGTACGACCGGTGTCAGAGTCTGGTCCGCATTGCCGGCAGTAAGTCGGGCTCGTTTCCGGTGAGAGTTGGACTCCGCCAAGGCTGCCCTTTGTCACCGATTCTGTTCATTACTTTCATGGACAGAATTTCTAGGYGCAGCCGAGGTGTTGAGGGGATCCATTTTGGTGGCCTTAGGATCGCATCTCTGCTTTTTGCGGATGATGTGGTCCTGTTGGCTTCATCGCAACGTGATCTGCAGCTCTCACTGGAGCGGTTCGTGGCCGAGTGCGAAGCAGCCAGGATGAGGCTCAGTGCCTCCAAATCCGAGGTCATGGTCTTGAGCCGGAAAAGGGTAGAGTGTCTTCTCTGGGTCAGGGGGGTCGTCCTGCCTCAAGTGGAGGAGTTTAAGTATCTGGGGATCTTGTTCACGAATGGGGGAAGAATGGAGCGGGAGATATTTCATGCATGAATATTCAGATGTCAGATATGAAATCACACAAGACTTCTTGAAATCTTGCAAGTCCTCCAGAAAAATGTGATGTCTTCTGTATTTTGGATTCCCTTCCATGTTTACGTTATTTCACTTTCTGATTGGCTACACGTCATATTGAGCAGGCTGTGAGCTCGTTTGACCTCGGGGAACACCACACACGCTGTGATATCAAGCCAAAAACTCAAGATTATCTTTAGAGCATCACGATAATCTGGACGTCCTGAAGTTATTGTCGGAAGGGCAAAATCAGGCCAGAATTCGACATAATTATCCAGCCGTGCGACGCAGGCCTGAGCTGTCGTGCTTTCTCATGCTAGATTCCAATTGTACTCTGAGTTAGAAATTTCAGACTGCAAAGTCAGAAATACCAGCTGGAATGGTCCCTAATGTTGGAATTTTGAGTCGGGAAGTCAGAGCAACACGACCACACCTGACTACGCATAGCAGCATCATTTAAATATGGCTGCTCCTCACATCAACAGTGAGCGAAAGTCTTACTTTTATCATTTTTAGCAGTTCTGTGCCTTTTACTTTAAGTAAGTATACTTGTAATAGTTTATAGCAATTGTTAGGCGATGTGTCACATAGAGCGGTATTGTTGCATTTGTTATTGTTGCATTATTCCGCCAGAACAAGAAATACAAAAGTTTTTCGAATGTTCTGACAAGTTGGAAAATGGAAGACTTTCTCTTCAAAACAGACATCAGTCCGACTTCAAATTTTCGAGCTCCGAGGCAACTGGAACGCATCATAAAACCTGCAGCATGAAGAGTTACTGACAAGAAAATATAAATAACCAGTGGTGGGCACGGTTCCCCTAAAGCACTAAAGCGCTAATAGGAGAACTAATTTTCTGATTAGTGCTTTAGGGCTTTTGCTAATTTCTTAATTCATTAGCGGATTAGCACTTGCTAAATTTATTAGCACTAACTGAGTTCTTTAAATATTATTGATCAACATTATTGTCAACAGCTGAGGGTGAAAGCTGTCAGACATGTTGTTCACTTATCAACTAGATCAGTAGTTTTCAAACTGTTTTGCTTCCGACCCACAAAATAACAGTTGCAGACACTCGTGACCCCAGATATTACTTGTTTACGTTAGAAAACTTTGCTAATAACTCTTTTGACTTGGGAATAATAACTAAAAAAACACAATACTATGATAGTAATTTTTATTCATTTATGATTATTTAAAAAAATTGCAATAATCGCGATGAAAATATTCCATTAGCATTTTTTTTTGCATTTAAATTGATGTCTGGAAGTCATCTGGGGACCCTCACTTGATGTTTTGTGACCCACAAAAAGGTCCCGAGCCCAACTTTGGGAACCCCTACACGAGATGAAATATTAACAATATTCTGCACACAGAAAATTTAGTCTCATGTTGACTCTGAGGAATGGTCAATGGGTCAGCTGGGATTTTAGTGCTTCAAAATTAGCTTTAACAATTTTTTAAGTGAGTTTGTGCTTTAGAATTAGGGGGCCTAAATATTAAAGTTGGTGCTTTAGGGTTAGTGCAACAAATTTTTAGATTAGTTCTGCCCACCACTGTAAATGACAAAACACAAATTTACTTTCTTTTTGGGCTGTGTAGTGAAAAGTTCAGAATGAAAAAAAAAAAAGCTCTGAAGAAGGCAGAGGAGTGATCTCTCTTTGCTCCACATATGGAGGTTCCTCCACAGCTCTGCGACGCACATGCACAGTAATTATACCAGTGAGAAAAGCTCATCAGTTTAAGACAGACAGACACTAAATGCCACACAAGCGATCGCAACATCTTTCGACGGTTACACACTCGAACTTCCATTTACCCACACAACACACAACCGGCACACACACGCAGCAGCGGTTCTGTATTTTGGAAAGAGGAACTTGTACTGGCCCAGTGGTGCCAGTATGTCTGTGGCAGTGTGGCAGCCATGGTGTTCCGCCCGCCACCCTCACCCTTGCTCTCCACCAAGACTCTAAACCACATGCCAATACCCACAAGCCAGAGAAGCCGGGGTGAATGTACCCACCACACACACACACACACACACACACACACACACACAC
>NW_013952493.1:1367311-1374079 GCF_001266775.1 Austrofundulus limnaeus
CACACACACACACACACACACACACACACACACACACACACACACAGTCGACTAACCACACATACCAAGCAAAGAGGTAGAGTTCTGGAAAACGAGAATGAGTGAGGTTTCTGTCTTTCGCTGTCTTTTCTTCCCCCCTTTTTAATCATCCGGGCCTGAAAGGGCACACAGAGTTCAGTGGGGATGAGAAGGTTTGTAGGCGGGGTGCTGCTGCTACAGAGATGAGCAACAGGCTTACTACACTCGACTCTGCCTTAAGCATGGGAAACAGAAGTGATGACTGGCCTGAATTATACCTGTCACAGGACACGTGGGTAAGGGTGTGCGGGGTGAATACTCAGACTTTGAACCGCAAATCAGACGTTTAAATACCACAAAACGGTAGATGTTCTAAAAATAGAATTTGGATTTAATGACTCTGACGAGGTGCAACTTTTTTTGTTGTTGTTTGCTAATTCCTTGTAAAACAGTAATTACTGTACTGCTGTGGGTGTCTTAAAATTAGTAACCAAGTCAACGTCCTCATTGTGGGAAGGGGGTAGGTTTCCTGTTATAACCACAGGGGGGCACCAATGTGAGTAATTTCACACATAACGGTTTAATGAAGAGCAAAGAAGTAGGTTTTTACACAAGCTGAAAATAATTTCAATGTGTTGTTACATATTTACAGATGCATTTTTGTAAAATTATTAATGCTGATCCTGACACATTGAATCAAAGTAAGGAAAACTTTTTTTAATGTTTTGTTTCTCATCATCCAGCAACAAATAAAAAAATATATATATATAAGATTTGATTTGAACTGGGCTTGGATAGAAGGTTATTACTTGTTGGAATCCTTTGAAATTGTACCTGAAAGCAACAGCTGATCATTTATTTTCTGTTATTTTCCATGCCTGCTTCTTGTTTGAATGTGTTTATAATCAGCCGAGCAGAATAAACTCCGCCTGCAGCAAAAGCATCTGTTCACTCTCCTTTGGAACAACGTGTACATGACCTGTGGTGTTCAGCTAAATCTTCCACCAACAACTCCGCATCACACCGTGTTCTGCGTTCATGTGTGTGAGTTGAAGGTTAGAGATCCTGTATGTGTTCTGCTGCTGCCTGAGTTAATGGCCCAGCGGAGCAGAAAGTGATGAGAAGCTGGTGTTTGGACCCAAAGCAGGGCCTTATATGGAAGCTGGAGCTGTTTTCTCTCCTCTTCGCTGACTTGCTTCTTTCCAAAAGTGCTGCAAGGTCAGAAGAGGAGAGGACATCCTTCCAAGTCAACATATTTACATATTTGTAGCGATGTGGGGATATTCAGCTGAGTGTTGGCAGGCCCGGCTGTGGTCAGGCAGGACAGCTGGGTCTCGGCTGTGCCCTTATCAACCCATCTTTTGCAGGCGAAACTTTAGACGTTTGACAGTCTCAAGAAGCTCACTGGACATCTTCAGATGTTATCTTTAGTGAAACTTAGAGTGAACTCAAACTTGTAGAAACAGATGTAACATATGGCCACCATCCATAATGTACTGTGGAGCTATAGAGCATATCTTGTTTTTCCATTCGCTAAATTGTGGCAAAGATTTTCTTTCATGACAACACACAAAGTCATGTCATGCCTTGCAATATCTTTTACTTTTTTTTTTCACAGAGGTGCCCCAGGGAACCCCTAATCTTCTTCTCCACCCACCACCTCCACACACACACATGCACACAAACACACCTTCCTTTCTTTCCCTTGCCCCTTTCCTCCTCTCAAAGCCCCATAGCTCTTGCAAGGAACACAGCACCATGTTTCTTTTGGCAGAGCTCTGCAGGCTGTCCCTGCGTGCCTGAAAAACCAGCGTTCTCCCCCTCATCCCTGCAGCCAATGTGCACATTTCTCACATTTTCTGCCTGCTCTCTGCGAACAGTTCACTTCAGCCTCCCCACAACATCCAGGCTCCCAGGCACTACAGGACAGGGCGGGACAGATATGTCCTCTCACTTGCATTACATCCACATCCTCCTTGCCTCTTATTCCCCCATCTCCAAAGTCTCTTTATAATTCACTAACACTCTGTTCTTTCTCTGTCATGGTTACTTGCTCTCTGCTGAGTCTGAGAAGCCAGGTGTGCTCGAGTTTCTGTAGTGTGATGAAAGAAAAGTTTTGATAGAAATGTTTATCAGCTGATAGGGAAGAAACCGTGTGTTTGTTTCGCTGATGAGCTTCCATTTAGGGGCAAACAGATGTCTCAGCCAGTTAAAAAAAATCTTTCAGACTTACCCACCTAACAGATGCAAAAAAGCACACAGGAAGTGGCGTACTCACTTTGAAATGGAGGCTAAACTTGCAAGAGTTGGATAGGAAACAAAGAAAGGTCGTGTGATGTGTATGTACATTTTTTTTTCCACATACGAACACGTTTTAGATGAACTGAGAGCAAATCAAACAGCTGGAATGAAATCCATTCGCCTCTGACTAAAGAGGATGGACGTTTAACCTTTATCCCACACACCAGGCTTCTTTGGCAGCAGATTACTGCTGTATTTATTATTTAATTTATTTCTTCTAAACTTTAATTTAAACTTTATTTCCTCTGTTAGTCTGGGGCCTAGGCATTGCTACAGAAATGAGCATTCTGAGGAATCAGGGACAAGGGAAAGAAAAGAAAGAGTAAGTGAGGGGTGGGGGGGAGAGAAAAGTGCAGCATGTCTCTTGGGTGCCCTTTTTGCCATCCCATTTCCTATGCATCTGGTCTGTGTTTGTGCGGAGAGGGAGAGGGGGAGCGAAAGGGGGGTGGCCGTCTGGGGCCGATTAATAACCAGTGATTTATAGGAACTTTTATAGAATAATACAATAAAAATGTGTGCGTACGTGTGCGCCAGCTCATGTGTGTGCCTGCGTTTGGACATGTGTTCTCCGCGGTGTGGGCGCGCACAATGCTCGTCTAATTCTGCGGAATCAAAAACAAATTATCGGGGAAAAACACAGGCGATGCTCGGGGGATAAACTGGGCACAGATGGAAGGCAGGAAATAGAAAGGAGTGAGGTGAAGACACTTGGAGAGGAGAGGACCGTGAGGGATAGGAGGGGTACCAGAGAGACTGACAGGGTGAGGGCAGGACAAGGTGAGGATGTTATGAAGAGAAGAGGGAAAAAAACAAAAGTGGAAAGGGAGAGGACAGGAGGAGAAAGGGTGAGTGAGAGGACAAGAAGTGATGTGGAGGAAGAGAGAGGAGAGTGGGAGGAGAGAGATCAGGGGAGTTCCCATGCCCTGTGCGAAGGAAATGGGTTTAATAGAGGGGTTAGTGTATGGTGGATGTATTGCTATGTGTGCGAATGGGCAATGAGATGAGCAGACTTCTCTGGCACAGAAGACTTTCTCTTTGCCAAAGTATGATTTACCCCAACCCACCACCCCCACAAAATTCCTGTTCATCCCCATCCATTTTCATCACTTTGTGATACACACACACACACACACATAAAAACACTCACACAAACACAATCCCTAAAACTTTTGGCTTGCAAGATGATCAGTCGACATAGTACAAGAAATAAAAGTATGCAACAAACAACACAGATAGCTCTTTAACTTTATGTGCAGATACAGAATCTTTATTGCAGCCAAGTAACCTTCGTTCATTTAATTTAGGATGCGAGAAAGAGACAGAATAAAATAAAATCCAGCACATGTGAATTCTTTTACATTGATGATTTATGTTGAATAATTTGAGCCAGAGCATAAAAACAAAGTCAGTAGGACACTATATCAAATTTACGAGGCAAATAAATGACACCAAGACTGCTCAGTGACTACGGTCGTCGTTATTGATATAATTATTAAATGAAGATCTGACTGAGTTCTACCGACAACTTGGTGCAGAAATCATAAGTAATTCCTGAGAACCTGCGCACGACATGGACGAATCAGAAATGTGTTGAAGTGTTTTGTACCATAAAATGTTGTATTCAGGTGTCGTTTTCTGGTATCATCCAGATTTGAGTGAGTAAAACCTCTGACTCTTTGCTGTGGTGGACAGTGGGAGCTGGCAACAGAAGCTTTCCAGTATGAATGACTTCCTGTGCTGAGGGCCTGGACTGTGGCATCTGTCAGCCCTCCCTCCCCTGCTGTTCCTTCCACCTCTCCCCTACAAATAGGATTCCTTCGACTCGTATGTTTCTCCTTCATCCGATGCCTTTTTGCCCGCTACTCCCTTATGTCCCCCCCACCCCACCTCAATTGACTTGGGTCTGAATCATCAAATATTTCACTCCATTTGCTGGTAAATCCTGCCTTCCTACAGGCCTCCTAACATCCCACCTTCCTCTAATTTTTTTTACAATCCCTTGGCACTGCCACCCACACATTAGTTCCTGTTCATTGTTCTGACCACACTCATTGCTCCCTCAGGCTCGATTCCGATTTGCCCTTGGGTAACGTCTGAAGCCAGGAAAGACAAAGAGGTTGGTGGTTTCTGGCAGAGCAGCAGAGAAGAGGCCTTCACTGGAAACCTCATCAGCTACTGAATCACTCTCAGCTGGATTTTAAAAAGAATCAAATCTGTTCTTTCATTTCTGATCCCTGCAGAAATCGGACGTCTTCATTCCTGGACCAAAAAAAAAATAATAATAAAAACCCAGACAAAGTTGTAAAACGCACCGTTCTTCTCTTAAATGTCCATTTCACAAATTGTGCCTCCAAAAAATACTATTTAGATTAAGAAGATCAAACTTTGTAAGAATCACAAAGGCATGTGTACAGAAAGTATCATGGGACAAGTGTGCATTCAAGTCTGAGTGATTGCTTCAGTTTTAACTCGGTGTTTGTTTCCTTTTGTACTCTGTTTTATTTCCTCAGGCTCAAAGTCCTGTTTGGTCCCACATGAGTGGCAGTTCTTTCACAATCCAAGAATATCTACATTTCTTAAAAACAATTCACCTGACTAGAACCACAAACAAATCATTTTCAAAAATTGAATCTGTTCTTTGCAAAGAACAAATGAGTCTTTCTAAGTTGTGTTGGAAAGATTTCGTGAAATTAAGTCAATCATTTTTTTTAAAGGCTCAGAGTCAAGACCTCACTACAAGTTGAGCCACAGCATGTTTCCATTATCACATCAGCTAAACTTTAGTTGACACTTATTAGGCAACCGCCAAGAAGTCGTCGTCATCAGCAAGCGGGTTCCAAAGGAAACGCGGGTAACAAACATTTGTTTGAAGATTTTCAGTTAGCTTTCATGATATTTGTGTTTGACTTTTTTTGACGTTTCACAATGAGATTTTTTTAAATTTTCAGTTTTACATGATGAGTGGTAAAGAAATACGCCCAAACAGTTGCTTTCAGCATTCTGCATTTCTCACTGTCTTTTCTGTGAGACTGATAGTGGTCAGTGTACATGTTTCTGCCTGCAAACCGCAAAGACAACAGTTATCTTTCTACTGACATATTAGAGACATCATGATGCATACGAGACTTAAAAGTGAACTCAGTTTCACAATCACTTCCACTGTAAATTTATCTATGAGTGTGTGAAATTGGACACACGAGCGTTCCCATGCAAAACTGGTTGCTCAAAAAAGGGGGCAAAGGATAGTACGTGCACAAGTCAGGTCGACTACGTGCCGACTTGCCCGTGTGTGTTCAGTGTGCGCCGATGACTTTTAGCGCCGGTGTGGCTGCAAGAGTGTGCGTATGTGTGACCACAACGAAGAGAGGATGCCTGCCACAGAGAGACAAAACGACAGATGAATTTGAGTTCAAAAAGAGGCAGGCGTCAGAGGTGAAGCAGAATACGGTCTGTACAAATGTGGGTATGAAAAGACACGCGCGCTCAGGCACATGGTTGGAAACACACACACACACACACATGTACACATCAAGTCGACAAAAAAAAAACCCACACCCACAAGTTTCACTTCTGCCTTGTGTGGCAGCACTCTTGAAACACCAGTGCACCAAGGTTAAGGTTCATGCACAGGTCAACACAAACACCACAGAGAGGAAAATAAATGTATTATGATTCTGACTTAAACAAAAATAAAAGGTGCAAGAAAGTTGCAGAAAAGCACATTAAACCATTATTTTTTTGAACATAAAGTGCTTTTAAATGATCCCAGAGTGAATAATGAAGACGGACAGTGGAATATTTCAGAGTGCGTACAAGATGCCAGTTGTAAAGCTAGAGATCAAATTTGTCTGAATCAAAGTTTAGGAAGCAAAAGCAGGTAACAGTGCACACTTGTTCGTGTTGCTTCAATCACATGAGAAAATGTGTTTGTGGTGAGAACTCTGAGCTAAACTGAGATGGGGAACTTCACCCTGGGAAACAAAACAAAAAAAATCTAACGGGGGCTGTACAGCAACTCATTTGCATGGTTACACTTACAGCCTTTTTCTTTGTCAGTTCATAGAGCTTCAGTCTAACTTCATGACATATATGTACAGAAATAATTCCTTTAAAAATAGGTTTTGGAGAACCTGTCTCTGTCTGAAGATAAGCCACTCCAGCCCAGCCTGATGTGTGCAAATGTGTCTGTAGTTCTGTATATATGTGTTCAGCACATGTGGCAGGCTAAGTGTGTGTGTCAGAGGGTCAGTGGGCAGGGGTAAAGCAGCGCTGGCTGGGAGTACAGGCTACGGGTGTTGGAGCGGTGGGTGAGTCTTTCCCATAACCTCTCAGCTTTCTCTGGACCTAGCTCTCGTCTTGTGATTGGTTAACTTCCAGACACTGTCACTGAAACTAGACAACACACACACACACACACACACACACACACACACACACACACACACACAC
>NW_013952493.1:1374344-1380232 GCF_001266775.1 Austrofundulus limnaeus
TATATATATATATATATAAAGGCTGAAGCACTAGAATGGACAAAAACAAGAAGAGCTGTCAAAAAAAGTGGGCTAAAATGGATAGTAATCAGTGTCTGTGTTTAGGCCTTCTGGTGAAGGAAGAGTCTGCCCTCTGCTGGCAACATGTTGAAGTACACACAAAATATATAAGTAAATTAAACCAGATTATTATTATTAATATTATTATTATTTGCAATTCATCCCTTCATCCTCTTTTGTCTCATTTTTAGGATCACAGTGGAGCTGCTCTCTCTAGCACTCATTGTGTGAGACGAGGGGTACACCCTGGACAGGACATGTCCATCTCAGAGACACACACAGAGACAACCTACCTCTCACACCTAGTGACAATTTTATTTATTTAGTGGTCTGTAGGAGGAAATTTGAGCACACAGAGAGAACCCACACAGGCACAGTCCACACAAAGTAAACACAAACAGGCCCCAGGCTGGGGGGAGGCAAACCTGTGGCCTCCTTTGCTGTAGGGCTACAGCACTAACCACTGCTCCACTGTGTAGCCCCAAAGCCAGATGCGAAGTGGATATTTGTAAAACAAAAAGTCTTTCAGAAATAAAACAAGACAGCTGGCCCACTCCGATTTTAGTATTATCTGGAGACAAATTGTAACATCGTGCTAAAATCAATTTCAAGCTGATATGTGGGTAAGCAACAATAAAACAGGTTTTTGTGTGTGTTTTTGCGGAAATCAGTTTAGATTTTTGTATCACATTTTGCTTTAAAAAATGTTTGCAGATAAACATGTCAAATAGAGTAAAAAAGCAACAAAGATAAAACAACTCTCCAGTATCCACCTCTGAATCCAGCATTGTGTCTGAAGGTAGCCTCGGGCACAAAGAACCACCCATTAGTCAAATGCTTAATGGGCTTTTTTAATATGCAAAGTCATATAGACAGACACTAACAAGGCACTGACCCAGAGCAGGCAGGATTAAAACAATAGTTTAAACAGTAGCCCCTGCTGAGCTGCTCATAAATCATCTTTAATATCAACACAACATAAGAGTGTTTCTATAGATTATACACACTCACTAGTGTGTGTGTGTATACATACCCCCTCAGGCAGGTCTGGCACTTTAATGTTAGTGTGAGCAGTGAGGTGTTTATTCCACAGACAGCTGGGAACCACTTTGCTAGGTTAAGTACTGTTCTTAGAAGTTGGACTTTTAAACGTCCAGGCGCGCGCACACACACACGCACACAAAACAAGGTGTGTAAAATACAGTGAACAGGTTTACTTTTCACTCTAAATATTCTACAAGCAGAATGTTAAGCCAATAAAACACTTCACTAATCAAAACCTTCAAAGTTTCAGTCACTCACTGAGTGAATTTTAGCTTTTCTATCCTAGAGGATTTCAAGCTAAAGTGCAACCACTGGAGGGACAATATAGGCTAAAAAATGTTAAAGCTTTTTATTTGTGTCAAACATCATGAATGTTTGTCACACATGCAGATTTGAACATTTATGAAAACCTTTTATAACAGTGCTCACCACTCTCTTTTTCATCACCTTTAATTTGGTCACAATTCCCTTCACATTTAAAGTGGTGTAATTATTCATTTAATTGTGTGTCATGTTGTTGGAATGCATAAAAATGAGTTTTGTAATGCGTATCTGCTGTGCATCGGAACACTAAGCAACAACAGTGTTTCAAGAGTTTTCCAGTGTCAGTCCCACTCACTTGAAGGAGCACGCTGGCCTTGCCTTTGCAGGAGCAGCGCTCCTGTGTGCCCTCGCTGACGAAAAGCAGTAACCCTGGCAACAGCTGTTAAGGTGCTGCTTCTACTCCTCTCCCTGCCTGCTGATACCCATCGCTCACTTTCTCTCTCTCTCTCTCTCTCTCTCTCTCTCTCTCTCTCTCTCTCTCTCTCTCTCTCTCTCTCTCTCTCTCTCTCTCTCTGGGTCTCTCTCCCAGCTGTGGTGAGTCATAACAGTGAACGTCAGCTTCCTGAGCAGCAACTCAAACTGTGCATCAAAAGGGCACATTCTGTGATGTGTGTAATTGTCTTAAAAGGATTACCTCTTGTAGCTTTCATTTACTGATTCTATTTATATTTATATACATCTTCTGTTTATTGTCGGATATCTGGACTGTAAAAACAATATGGAAGTAACTGTTTAGAAAGCCAAATTTCTGTTAGATCACTTTTCAAATGTGATTTTTATCATCCTTAACATTTCCTTCAATGCACGACATCTGTTGAGAAGTTTGTTACCATTCCCAACCAAGCAACTTCAGTGTTTAGATCTTGAGTGACCAATCAATTAGTGTCTGGAGCAGAGGTGCCCAAAGTGGGGCCCGCGGGCCAAAGTTGGCCCTCCAAGCCATTTGATTTGGCCACCAGCAGTTTTCCTGGTTCCTAGATTGTAATCTCTTATCTTATTTAGAAACACAATATTTCCACTGTCTTTTCAAACATTGGTCCAATTATACGTACAAAGAGCTGTAGTCAGATAGTTTTAACTCATGGTACTCATTTTATATTTGAATTACACTCACCGGCCACTTTATTAGGTACACCACGCTAGTAACAGGTTGGACCCCCTTTTGCCTTCAGAACTGCCTCAATTCTTCGTGGCATAGATTCAACAAGGTGCTGGAAGCATTCCTCAGAGATTTTGGTCCATATTGACATGATGGCATCACACAGTTGCCGCAGATTTGTCGGCTGCACATCCATGATGCGAATCTCCCGTTCCACCACATCCCAAAGATGCTCTATTGGATTGAGATCTGGTGACTGTGGAGGCCATTTGAGTACAGTGAACTCATTGTCATGTTCAAGAAACCAGTCTGAGATGATTCCAGCTTTATGACATGGCGCATTATCCTGCTGAAAGTAGCCATCAGATGTTGGGTACATTGTGGTCATAAAAGGATGGACATGGTCAGCAACAATACTCAGGTAGGCTGTGGCGTTGCAACGATGCTCAATTGGTACCAAGGGGCCCAAAGAGTGCCAAGAAAAGATTCCCCACACCATGACACCACCACCACCAGCCTGAACCGTTGATACAAGGCAGGATGGATCCATGCTTTCATGTTGYTGACGCCAAATTCTGACCCTACCATCCGAATGTCGCAGCAGAAATGAGACTCATCAGACCAGGCAACGTTTTTCCAATCTTCTCTTGTCCAATTTCGATGAGCTTGTGCAAATTGTAGCCTCAGTTTCCTGTTCTTAGCTGAAAGGAGTGGCACCCGGTGTGGTCTTCTGCTGCTGAAGCCCATCTGCCTCAAAGTTCGACGTACTGTGCATTCAGAGATGCTCTTCTGCCTACCTCGGTTGTAACGGGTGGTTATTTGAGTCACTGTTGCCTTTCTATCAGCTCGAACCAGTCTGCCCATTCTCCTCTGACCTCTGGCATCAACAAGGCATTTCCGCCCACAGGACTGCCACTCACCGGATGTTTTTTTCTTTTTCGGACCATTCTCTGTAAACCCTAGAGATGGTTGTGTGTGAAAATCCCAGTAGATCAGCAGTTTCTGAAATACTCAGACCAGCCCTTCTGGCACCAACAACCATGCCACGTTCAAAGGCACTCAAATCACCTTTCTTCCCCATACTGATGCTCGGTTTGAACTGCAGGAGATTGTCTTGACCATGTCTACATGCCTAAATGCACTGAGTTGCCGCCATGTGATTGGCTGATTAGAAATTAAGTGTTAACGAGCAGTTGGACAGGTGTACCTAATAAAGTGGCCGGTGAGTGTATGTTAAGATTAAATATAAAATATAAGTAACTACAAGAGACATTTAGATTAAATTTAAGCCCATATCTAGATTTGCATGCCTTATAAGACCCCATATACTCATTTTGAATTATGAAAAGTCCCATGAGCCTTTACTGCCTGAGTATACGTTGAAATTTCTCCATGTCCATGGGCTGAAAACAAACAAACAAACAAAAAAACAAACAAACAAACAAAAGAATGTGAGCAACAGCACTGGCTGCTAGCTTAATTCTAAAAAGTAAAACAACTTCACTTAAGAAGTATTTGCATTTCATACACTATATCACTGCATTTGGCCCACGGCACTCATTGATTTTGGCCCTCTCAGGGAACATCTTTGGGTACCCCTGGCTAGAGTATTAGTTGGCGATGAGTCCCAGCAACAAACACGCCAGGTTTTTAGCTCAATACTTGTCAAATTAACGATTTAAGGTCATTTTTGAGTTTGCTAAATTTACTTTGCCTTGGTGACTATTTTGCATGGGATTGACTCCAAAAGATAATCATTTATCTGAAAGTCTTATTAAAATCTGTCCATTGAGTCATGAGATGAACAGTACACATTGGCACAAAAAAAAAAAAAAAAACATTCTGCCTTTGTTTTCAGAAGCAAATGCAGTAATAAATGTTAACAAATGCTCATACAGTTAATTTGGGTGAGATTTACCATACACTATACAGTTATAGAAAAAAAATATTTACATGTCATGGTATTTTAAGAGTACTTGCAGCATTTGAGCATTTTTGTCTTTGTTTTCCAAGTCCAACTGTCCATGTGTGTCTGTAATACATGCACACAGGTGGGAGTTTGTTAGATTGTTATGAGCCAACACTGTGATCCAGGGGCTTTGAGCGTTCAATATGCAGAGAAGATAAGGTTTGTTTGAAAGGCCAGAAAGTTAGCCAAGGCTCATTCATGGCCAACAGCAGCTGGCTTGGCATGCAAACACCTTCATCTGTGTGATCTGGGCCCAGCCTCTGACAGAAGATCATAATCACCTCCATTCAGGATTCAATCACTGTTTCTGAAGCTGTGAGAAGACTGAATGAGAATTATGCATCTTGGCTGAAGCACATGTGTTCCATTGATGTTGAATGACTTCCTAGAGAAAAGTGTATTTTTATTGGAGCAGCACATGGATATAAAGTCAGTAAAAGTCTACATCACGAGTGCTCGCTTGTGTACGTGAACGTGTGTGTGTGTGACTTTTTGCCACAAAGAGCGAGCAAGTTTCAAAATAAAGAGAGGAAAGCCACAATGAGACAAAAGAAATTAAAAACAGGTCACCAAGTGTGAGCAAAGATAAATGAGCAGCCAGAATCAGATAAAAAAGACAAAAGGTTACAGAGCTTCCCCTTCCTCTGAAATGCTCAGCGACAGTGCAGGACCATTGCTTCTTGACAGAACTCAGAATCACATGATGACGTGTTCAGTTCAAATCATTTCAACCACATAACCTAAATGCAGACATTGTGTTTTCAACTCAGACATAATTTCCTTTTATGTCCTAACATGTTTTAGACCTCATGAATGCAATACAAGTCCAGTTGTTTCATTTTTAAC
The DNA here is from genome assembly GCF_001266775.1 of Austrofundulus limnaeus. Classification (NCBI taxonomy): domain Eukaryota; kingdom Metazoa; phylum Chordata; class Actinopteri; order Cyprinodontiformes; family Rivulidae; genus Austrofundulus; species Austrofundulus limnaeus. The sequence goes on from NW_013952493.1 coordinate 1,379,687, forward strand.
CGTTATTGTTGGATCAAGAATGTCATGCGGTGTAACAATTAAAAGAAAAAAATCTAACGACGCTTTACTAATCAAACATTAAAGGCCTGCTGGGTATATTATAGTATAAGGAATTATACTGAATCACCTTTTTATTTCAAACATCTAATAAAAACCATGCCAGTCAGTAAGACTGGAAGCAAAACGCTCATCTGAAGCTGCAACTAGGTTAATAAAGAAACATCAATCAATCAAACATTAAATTAAACAAATTTATTTTGAACATGATAGCAGTATGAAATAACAGCCATATTGAATGCATAATGCACATATTGTGTAGGACTGAAAAGATTCACAGCACATGTAAATACAAAGTGCTCATTCCAAAATCAGAAAAACACAAATTTTATTTGCAAGACTCTACAGCATAGTTAACCGTCAGTGTAAAGATGTGTAAATGCTGCATGCTTGAACTTCAATCCAAACAATTTGTTTTAATTACATTTTCTAAACTTGTTTCAGGTCTGATTTAACATTGTAGACAGAATAATCCATACTATTATATAT
>NW_013952493.1:1381040-1388700 GCF_001266775.1 Austrofundulus limnaeus
CACACACTCTTGGCATTCTCTTGATGAGCTTCAGGAGGTAGTCACCTGAAATGATTTTCACTTCACAGGTGTGTCCTGTCAGGTTTAATAAGTGTAATTTCTTGCCTTATAAATGGGGGTGGGACCATCAGTTGTGTTGTGCAGAAGGTGGATACAGTACACAGCTGATAGTCCTACTGAATAGACTGTTAGAATTTGTATTATGGCAAGAAAAAAGCAGCTAAGTAAAGAAAAACAAGTGGCCATCGTAACTTTAAGAAATGAAGGTCAGTCAGTCTGAAAAATTGGGAAAACTTTGAAAGAGCCCCCAAGTGCAGTCACAAAAACCATCAAGCGCTACAAAGAAACTGGCTCACATGAGGACCGCCCCAGGAAAGGAAGACCAAGAGTCACCTCTGCTTTAGATGACAAGTTCATCCGAGTCACCAGCCTCAGAAATTGCAGGTTAACAGTAGCTCAGATTAGAGAACAGGTCAAGTTCTAGCAGCAGACACATCTCTAGAACAACTGTTAAGAGGAGACTGTGTGAAATCACTGCTAAGGATAGACAACAAGCAGAAGAGACTTGTTCGGTTTAAAGAACACAAGGAATGGACATCAGACCAATGGAAATCTGCTTTGGTCTGATGAGTCCAAATTTGAGATCTTTGGTTCCAACCACCATGTTTTTGTGTGACACAGAAAAGGTGAACGGATGGACTCTACATGCCTGGTTCCCACCGTGAAGCATGGGGGAGGAGGTGTGATGGTGTGGGGGTGCTTTGCTGGTGACACTGTTGGTGATGTGTTCAAAATTGAAGGCATACTGAACCAGCATGGCTACCACAGCATCTTGCTGCAGCATGCAGCATGTTTAGTTGGACCATCATTTATTTTTCAACAGTCAATGAGCCCAAACACACCTCCAGGCTGTGTAAGGGCTATTTGACCAAGAAAGAGAGCGATGGGGTGCTGCACCAGATGACCTGGCCTCCACAGTCACCAAACCTTAACCCAGTTGAGATGCTTTGGGGTGAGCTGGACCGCAGAGTGAAGGCAAAAGGGCCAAAAAGTGCTAAAGGTCTCTGGGAACTCCTTCAAGACTGTTGGAAGACCATTTCAGGTGACTACCTCTTGAAGCTCCTCAAGAGAATGCCAAGAGTGTGTGAAGCAGTAATCAAAGCAAAAGGTGGCTACTTTGAAGAACCTAGAATATAAAACATATTTTCAGTTGTTTCACACTTTTTTGTTAAGTATATAATTCCACGTGTTAATTCATAGTTTTGATGCCTTCATTGTGAATCTACAATTTTCATAGTCATGAAAATAAAGAAAACTCTTTGAAAAAAAAGGTGTGTCCAAACATTTGCTCTGTACTGTATATTATTGTTATTGAATCAGCATTTTCCCAAGCTCTTGTGAAAGTCAGCATCGTAGGGTCCTATCTTCATTTCAAATTGTGACAAAACAATATAATGCTTGTTCCAAACCTTGGGCTGTTTTAATACATTTTTTTGCAAAGATTTGCTTGTATTGGCCATAAAAAGATGATAAAAACAAGTTGTAAAAATATGTAAATCATTAAATATGGTATGCAAAATGAAGAAAAATATGGTAAAGTAATGATTTTCTGCTCCAGTACACAACTTGCAACTTGTTTTCTGGCAACAACAAACTGAAAAAGACTCTACACTGAATAAATAATTGAAAATATTTTTACCGCATACCCCACATATTTTTTGTCCTGTGACAGAAATATTTATTTCCTGAAATGTAATGTGTCCAGTCAGCAAAACCCGAAAAGAAAAAGACACATTCTCAACATGTTTGTGCAGAACAAAAGCTCCTGAATACATTCCATTGAGACAGAAGAAATGAGAAAATACTTCTGCTGATTTTAGATAATCTAATTTGGCTTACAGCTGCAGCTTAATTTATCTTGTGAGAGAAGATGATGACATTTATTGCAGGAAGAAGAGCTTCCAAGGGTTTGAGGGCATGGCAGGAGCGCAGAGCTGGAGACTGTGACTGAGGCCAGGACAACGCTGGAGCTGCTTGGGTTTGGGACCTCTGGGAATTGGTGAAGTCCTGTGGAGCCAGTGGTGGCTTAGGTTTCTACCCTGACACGTTCAGATGTGCTATATGGCGAATACACGCCGATGAGTGAAAGGAAATTTTATATGACGTGACGTCACCAACATGACATAAAACTGCATCAAATAATACAAACAAATAATTTTTCTTAAATGTTCTAAACATGCAAAAAAAAAACATACACGGGTTTATTTTAGTCAGAGCAGTTGTGAATGTATAGATGGGTACATTGAGGTCTAGATTTAGCTTCTTCACTTCATAGAAAATGAGACCTGTCAGAGATGATCTACACTTGTGGCGTCGTTCTCCAAGGACTGCAAAGCTGTAAAAACATCCAAGAACCACTGATTTACTTTTGCTTTTAATTATTGCCTCTCTCATGCTCATTGTGTGTTTCTGTGAGTGCTCGCTTTTGGTTGTGAAACTGTGAGACCAGGGCCCGCAGAGTGCACTGACAGGGCAGAGGTACTTCCACCCTCACTTGCAGCGCGACCAATAAGCAAACCGCAGAGTCACTTCTGCTTACCTCAACTGGAACAAAAGGTCAAGTATGATCTTAAACTTACTTTCAGACAAGTCAAGTTCCTTTAAACTGCAACACTTGTCTAGAAGATGCATGTTTTTTATTGTAAATTGTTAAGTTTAGATGTTTGGCAGTAATACAAAATGATTGTGTATTTGTTTGACAAGGTGGGCAAATATTACATTTTGCAAAAATTGAAATGTCACATCATCAATTAAATTCAAAGCCACTAACATTTAATAAGTTTTATTATTATTATTATTATTATTATTATTATTATTTGTATATTAACACTTATTGTCAGGTTTCATTGTTTTTCTACGTATTCATAACTTTCTTAGTGCAATAGTCACTATGATGCTGCAGGATTGTTGTAAGAAGCACTTTGATAACACATTTTTGCTCATCATAGCTTGAATGATTGATGAAGTTTCCATATAAAAGAAAAAAAAGAGTTATTAAAGTAAATACAAGATATTCACAAGTAATTGATCAGGTTGAATAAGCAAAAGCATCTTTCACATTGAACTGAATTGTTCTCAGTTTAGTTAAAGTGAAACTGGACACAAAGACAAAATACCACAGCACAGAGAAGTTAAAGGTCCTGACCTCTGGGTCTGCTGAGCTGCAGCATGTGCACAACTGAAAAAAAAAGCAGCAGTAGAGAGAAGCTCTCGACTCCGGCCGCCTGTGTGGCTTCCCCATCGGTTGCTGGTTCCCTGTCTGCAGGGGAAGCAGGACAGTGCCAGGGGTGCAGTGTTTTATGAGCTGGTCTCCACCAAACTCACCACATTCCCACAAGCATTGAACAAGAGGACGTGACTCTGGCCATGCAGCTGCTCCAGCCAGACCACAGGGAGCGTGCACAGAGCATATTAAGCACATGCACATTCAAACATACTTTATAAATTATACTTGTGTATAGAGCACCATTGAAAAATCAGAAAAAAAATCCCAGAGAAAACATTCAAATGTAATTATTGTCAAGGATTGAAAAATCAGCTGGCTTGAAAGTTAAAGGATTAATCCCTTTTAAACTCATGTCCGTCCATCTGTTTTCTTCCACTTATCGCAGGTCGCGGGGTCAGCAGCCTGAGCAGAGAGACCCAGACTTCCCTCTACCCAGCCACTTGAGTCAGCTCATCCGGGGTAATCCCAAGGCATTACTAGACCAGCTGAGAAACATAGTTCCTCCATCGTGTCCTGGGTCTTCCTCTGGTCCTCCTCCCAGTGGGACGTGCCCGGAATACCTCACCAGGGAGGCGTCCAGGAGGCATCCTAACCAGATGCCCGAGCCACCTCAACTGGCTCCTCTCGATGTGGAGGAGCAGCAGTTCTTCGCTGAGTCCCTCCTGGATGACTGAGCTTCTCACCCTATCTCTGAGGGAGAGCCCAGACACCCTGCGGAGGAATCTCATTTTGGCCGCTTGATTAATTCATGTCTGTATAAAACAATCTAATTGTATATAAGCTAGTTTACATTTATCTAAGAAGAATTACCATCATGTAATAAATAGACCTATTTGCTAAAAAAAACTTCTTACAGCTGTATATTATCTATATCAATGTTTACAGATTTAGCTTCCATTTTCTGTGCCACTGTTGTCACTGCACTGCATGCATTTATGATCCACCTCATCCGAATGTACACCACCATTATTGCAATGTCAATGTGAATGGATAAATACAACTAGTTGAACAAGTCAACATCAAGTGCAGCAAATATAAAAATAATGCATTGTTGTCACCACTGTTCTTCATAGGGCTGGACCCCCTCAGCCTGATTATCACAGAGTGGATAGATGTAGTGGTTCCAAAGTAGAAGAGTCATCAACCACCTCCTCTACATGGACGACAATCAAGCTTCCAAAAATGAGGCAGACATCAACTCATTGATTCATCTCAGCAGGATGTACTTTACTGGAATGTCATTCATTCTGGATAAATGTGGTTGAATGGTATTCACTTCATTGTGGTGTTCAAAACTGAAGGAGATGAACAACCTGAAGGCAATGTTGCACATGCTTAGGTTGATATAAAATTATTTGGAATCCCACAAGTAGATAGTTACTTAGCAGCTGCAGGAAAGTCAGCCACAACCAAGTACATACATAAAGAGCAAAGCAGGCTCTGAAGAGTCAGTTGAACTTAAAGAACAAATCCAGTCAGCAGATAAACCACATTACAGTGAGCTAAAATAGTTTAGTTGATTCATTTCATTTAAAAACAAAACAAATTCAATGTACAACAAAATACAAATGACTAATAAAATAAAATGAAAAGCAGCAGAATGAGGAAAAAAATCTTGCCAACATCTGCACATATTTCCATCAAAAAGAAATTCAAACAATAAAAAAACAGAAAAATAATTAAATAAATACACATCAAACCTTTCTCAGACAATTTTTAACGATACATTTGTGACCCATCACATCGAAACGTGGATTAAGTCTAAAAGTTGTATGTGGAGAAATAGGCAGATATAGTGTTGTGATTAAAAGGCTTGCAAAAATTACATTTTGTCAAAATATAACACAAATGTGTTATCACTGCATCATTTCAATGAACTGTCTGAAATATTATCCTAAAAACCTTTTTTTGAAGCACTTTTTTGAGCAGTAGCAACCAAAAACCGGGTTTTGAGGAAAAACGCCTTAAAATGTTGAGATTTTCTCTGTAAGATATCAAGATATCAAAGCTTTTGTTTCTTTCCAGCTGGGAAATTTCAATATTCAAATAATATTTGAGGTTTCTTTTTAAAGTGACATAAAAACATTCTCATTAAAATTACATAAAATTGGGATTTAGACCAAATAATTATATATTGTTGTAACCAACATTACAAATTAAATAATATCTCTAGATCTACTAATGATTTCAGGATGATCTAAGTATCAAAATGCAGCTTTTAAAGCCATGAATCTGAAAATATGATTAGGTCATTTTGACCAAATTTGACTTTTACTCATTTTGATGTGATGTGTCATATATTATGTCATTTCATATTTCTTCAACAGACTAGATTTTACCATTCTCCAATAGGCTAGAGAGTAGAGTAATAAAGTCTTCTCAATCAGTCAATTCAAGATGGCTGCCACAGTCACAGTATTCAGGAGCTGTGTCCTTTGACGGTCGAATTTGAAGGCTGAATATGTCACAGCTATGCGGTAAAGGCTGTCCAAATTGGTTGTCAGAATTCAAAAACTTCTCCAATTGCAGCCCATTTCTTTTCTTCCAATTTTCCAACAAGTCTGATGTATCCTTCCTACACTATCCCAATATGCATTGTAGGCCCACTGGGAGATTTGTAATAGTGGACGAAGTGAGAGACAGGAGCACAGTTTTAAATAAAAATATGAACCAGGAACAAAAATTAAGAGTTTAAAGTGGTTGTGTTGTCTGTCATATGAACAGACAAGTTACTTAAACGAGCTTGTATGGCGGGTCCTTCAGTTCTTCATGTATCGCCTCTAATTTTGTTAATTTTTAATGTTATTATTATTTGTCTAATTTTGATCTATTTTCAATCTTCACTGCTTCTGTTTAGCGTGTCACCATTGCTAGGCAACAGGACATACGCCAGGGTAAGAGCAGAAATAAAGCTCAAGGCTAGACCGTCCAAAGTCACAGCCCACGGTCAACAAAGGACCCGACCCACGTAGAACAGGTCCTTTGAAGGACGCAGCCCCTGAATTTGGACACAGCCTGTGTGTTGAGAATAACTCTCAATTAGCAATACACCACATTTTAACTCAGCATCTGTAATTGTGTTACCATATGTCAATTGTCTGCAGTGGCCATCTTGAATGGTGCTTTCTTTTAAATAGATCAAATAACAACAGCAAACTTTGACCCCATACCCTGACTCCCACCAAATCATGTTCTCAACTAAACTCATGAACAGGAAAAGAAAGGCCGAATTTCAGTGGACTTTAACACAATCAAGTTCCAAATATTGTAATTAAAAAAAAAAGAACTCCACATTCTGCTGCGTCACCCAGCAGTGCTGTGAAAGTCATGCACACAAATCAACACGCTTCTCCTCTGCGACAACATGAAGAGTGCAAAGTCGATTTTGAAAGGGAAGGCATTTGGTGGGTTTCGAGTGTGTGTTGGCATATCCTGTGTGAGGTTGACCAGAGATAGATTACACACTCGGAGTGTGTGGTGACCTGTGCTACAGCCAGCCAGTTAGTGGTTTAGATTGCAGCACTAAATCATTTCATATTGCAGCCATATCTGCTCTTCCCATGGCAGTTAGGAGCTGCAATCGTAACCCACACATTCACTACAGGAATGTCCAATAAAACAAACCAGGTTTTTTTTAAAGTTAGCATATCTAAACCTTTCATGAGTATAAAACAATAAAGTTACTTTGCACACCCACAAACCCATCAAACAAAATAATAAATAAATATATAAACAGCAACAGGTACTTGCTTTGTATTATAATAAATAATGATTTTATGAAAGTGATTTGCAGGTTTTGAACAGAATGCATTTGTTAGAACAAAGTGAAGATTTTTATAGTGAAACATAAAACATTTCTGTTTTACTGATGTGAGCCAGCAGACAGCATGTTATTTAACAGGCAGAAGAGTGGAGTTAATAAATTTTATTTATTATCTCTGATGACAGATATTAGGGAGTATTTTATATGCTTCCACTGTGATCTTTCTTTGACAGACCAGTAGAAACTTTTTCAGTTTCTGACATCCAGGAGCTGCTGGTAAAAATTTATCAGCTCAACACTGACCTCTCCTGGTGGACTGATGCCTTACAGCTCTGAAATGTTCCATCCTCATTCTCTAATACTCAAAGTTCAATGAATGACGGTTTAGATTAGTTGGTCATTTTAAAGCACCAAACTGTAAATAGTATAATGAAGAGAATTCTCATTCTGAGATAAAATATACCAGCTGATAGCAGCCAACACCCACTACATGTGACAAACACTTCATTAAATTTTCAGACTTCTTGTAGGAAAATATTTCCCAATCAATCAATCAATCAATCAATCAATCAATCAATCAATCAATCAATCAATCAATCAATCAATCAATC
>NW_013952493.1:1389328-1396511 GCF_001266775.1 Austrofundulus limnaeus
GATATTCTCAAACTTAATAGATAGCTTTAAAAGAAAAAAAAAAAAAACAGAAAAAATAGAAAAAACTATCTCTAGTATTTTTGATTTTTCGCACCTATAAACAGATCAAATTCTTGAAAAAGCTCAAGGATTATTTATTCAAACAGACAGTCTTTGACTGGAATGCTGCAGCAAAAAAGTCAGATGCTGTTGTTTTTAAAACCCAAACTCTTTTTTGATGAATAAAAGAAAGAAATTTACTTGAAACATGTTTTCAGCTGGTTGGTTAATAATTAAAAGAAAAACATCAACAAGATAACGTGTGGAAAAAAATAAATTTGTACATTTTTTTCAGTTTGTACCATTTAAAAGAATAGTCTCCCAAAATTTTTCAAAGAAATTTGAATGAATTAATAACCTTTAAGCTCACAAATTAGTTCATAGGCATTTACATTTCAGTTGGTTGTAGCAGCTACCTGTCAGTGGGTTGAACCTAAAAGTTAATCAGTTGTAGATGTCATCCCAATCCAGAAAAGATCTCATCCACCCCTGGAGCCCTGATGCCACGGAGCTTTTTAACAACCTCAGTGACCCTTAGCCCCTGTTAGCTGGACCAGCCCAACTCAGCTTTTTCATGGAAGGTGTTCTGGTGGGATTGAGAAGGTCTTCCAGGTATTCCTTCCACCACCTGACATCATCACTGGTTGCTCATCTCAGCTCTGGGTGGAACTGCTCTCATGTTCTTCTCCCGCCATTGGGAATACACTTTAGATGATGTGGTGGAGAATACCTTGCTTATTCCCCGGGCTTCTGCTTCTTGAGTTTACCTCCTCAGGCAAGAAGGCAGAGCTGTGAGGTGTTGTTTGGTTGTCTCCAGAGTCTCAGGTATGAACAAGTTGTGGTATTTTCCTGGTTGATCTTTCTTCATTGCACCCTTTGGTTGCTCTGACAGCTGGCTGATTTCTTTCTGTATTGCCTTGATTTTAGCTTCCAGCCTCTTCCTCTATGGGAGACATCGCTCCACATTAGTTATAGGCTTAAGCTTAAAGCCAAGCATTTCAAAGATCACTGTTTTTATGTTGTATTTATGCTTATTGATCTCTGTGATAGTGTCAGTAGGGATACTTAGCAGTGTTTTATGTGTTCATAGAACACGTGCTTAGCTTGGTCACAATTTTCATTCCCAGGTCAGTTCCCTTGAATCTGGTTTGTCTGGTACCCATACTCTAATGGTGGGGATGGTGGTATTGTATATCACTCCTCTCCTGTCATCCTGGCTTTGATGCTGAGTCAGTTTTTAGTTGTGACATGAGATTTCTCTCTCAAATGTTGGAACACTGGGCACTGAGTTGTTTTTCAGTCAGTCTGGATGATGGGTATCAAACTTTGTTAAGTTCCCATGTCTTCCCACAGTAATCCTTCTCTCCTCTCATCTAAGAAAGTATTGCACCAGTAGTCCATTTATCATCAGAATGTCCGGGTTACCCAACATCTGACATAGTTCTTGTTAATATGAGCAACGTTGGAGCCAGCACAACTTTGTTTCTATCTCTTGTTAATGCATACTGTGTATGCTTATGCATAGCAAATGAGAACACATTTTACCATTCACGTGAAACTGAGATTAAATCAAATTTGGTCAAAATGACCCAAGCACGTTCTGGATGGATCATCCAGAAATTTTGAGCAGTTCCAGAGATTTGCCTTGATTTGTCTTGTTAATCACCATTCATTATTATTTTATCTGAATCCAATTTATGAGGATTTTGAAGTCATTTAGATATTGAGATTCCCAAGATAAAAGAAAAACAGCTTTGCTGCAGTTTGCAGAGAAAATGACAAAAAAAATTAAAGCGGTTTTGCTCAAAATCAGTTGCTTGGAAAACTGCTTAAAATGATTTAGGATTATGTTTCAAGTATTTTACTCAAATGATACATTTTGACAAAATCAATTATTTCAAATATTTGGATCTATTCACCATGATGACCTATTTCTCCGCAGGACTTAATCCTCGGCTCAATGTGACTGTTTTAACAAAAAATACTTCTTCATACAAATACAAATACTTTGAATCAAATACAATGACTCACACAAATCTTCTTCCCTTTGGTCACAAACTATATTTGAACACAAAGTATTTCTAGTTTTAGTACCACTAATATTTTTAAAGATTATTCGAGCAAATTAAATTCTGAAAAAATGGTCCACGGGACACTTCTATAAAACACGACGTGTCTTATAAATGCAGGCAACTTTCTGTGTTCCTCTGTCAAGGTTAGCCAGGAGGAATAATACAAAGATGTGAGAGCATGTGGATGTGGGGGAGGGGATGGGGGAAGGGGGGTGTGAGTCATCTGGATGAGTCATGTGCGATGTGTGTGGACAGCTCAGCGAAGGATGGATCAGGAGAAAACGGCTGATGGTGTGGAGTCTGAAGTGTCTTGAAACTGACCAGCGTTTAAGGCGCACATGTTTCAGTGACATGCCTTTTATCAGGATATACCAGGATACAGTTTATGTAAAACCTGAAGCTACTGTACGCCATCTACTTTTATTCCTGAGAGACAGAATGACAAAGACAGTCTGAGATCATCCAAGCTTGTGGTAATTGTTCACAACCAGCAGGGGGCCCCTAAATATGCAGATTTAAAGGCAACAATCAAAGTCAGGCAGCACTGTGGAAGGATTTCAAAAGGAGTTAGGAAAGTGTGTGAAAGTTTTACACTACAAAAACGGAAGCCCATTAAAGGAAATACAATCGAATCTTTGGAATTCAGGTATCTGGACGTGCTCGTGGCTGCATTTTAATGAGAATCATCCAGGGTTTCAAGAGAAGAAGAAAAAAAAACATTTTTATTCAGAGCTCATCCTCACGTTACTGCTTTGTCTGTCTCTGTTTTTCCACTTATTTTCTTCCCCGCAGAGAATACATTTACATCAAAGAAAGTTGAGTCTCCCTGATGTCACAGACTCTCTGTCTCATACTTATAACCCACAGCATAGTGTGTCATTCTACCATCGTTTCAACACAGAATCCAACCTGAGACACATGATTTTAACATGAGGACAAAGGCAGTGTGACACATGTCAAAGTGAGGAAGGTGACAGGGCACAGTTAGCCAAAAAAATAAAATAAAAAAGAGTGCTGTTGTGCTTGGATCTCTTTGGTCGGGGAGGAATCGTGATCAGCTGAGTCAGACTGCAGACTTTGTCCAAATTCATCGGATTTATCCACAGTGATTCAGTGGGACTCTACACCTTGATCAAACAGCCCTGTGCTATAAAACCATCAGTGATGAACAAGGGTGCTGCGTCCAAGGCAGCACTTCATCAACTTCATGTTTTTTTATGTGCCACACAAGAAAACCAGGGTGTGCATCATGATGCACTACAACTAGAAGGTCATCACTTTCAGGTGAACAACAGATGTGTTTTTTCCCTCTTTTTTGTTCTTTCTTTCTTTCTTTCTTTCTTTCTTTCTTTCTTTCTTTCTTTCTTTCTTTCTTTCTTTCTTTCTTTCNCTTTCTTTCTTTCTTTCTTTCTTTCTTTCTTTCTTTCTTTCTTTCTTTCTTTCTTTCTTTCTTTCTTTCTTTCTTTCTTTCTTTCTTTCTCTCTCATCTTCTTCTTCTTCCAAGGATCCCACCTGTATCAGTGTATGAACAGTCAGTCACGTCTGGTGGAATCAAACTAGCTTCGGGTGAAACTGTTTAATTAATTCTCTCTCGCTAACAGTGGTTTTGAAAAAGAAGGGGGTGAGGGAGAGCCGTGGTGGAGGAGTGGGGTGTGATGAAAGATTCATGAGCAGTGGTGATGTTCGAATATAGATAGAGGTTTTTTTTTATGTCAATCTAAGTGAAATAGAAGCATAAGATGTGCATAGGAACTGAATAGGCAGACATCAAAACGCATTTAGTGACTCAAAGATAAAAGCGTGTAACTCGACGGATGTAAAATGATGAAAACACTGTTTATTTTTCTTTCAGTGTTTTCTTTTGCCAAAGAAAAAATCCCAAATTGTAAGAAAGCGCTGCAGCAGCCCATGGCTACAAGGGCCTCCTGATAAGATTTGGAAACGTGTCGGTGTTTCATCTCTGTATGTAAAACCATGCAGTCGTGGTGGACTGGAAAGAGTGGAAGGAAAAATACTGTCCAACTAGGTTGTGAAGATAAGGAAAACCAGAAAAAAAAAGAAAAATGGTGAAGCAGAATTCTGATGAGTGAAGCGTGAGAGGGAAGATTGGGATCACCGAGAAAAAGAAGTGGAGCTTTGCAGGCGAACGCTGAGCCCCTTGGGTTCTTTCTTCCTCTTTCTTCTCTGTTTGCGTGCTGTCGTCACACGGAAACGTAAAAAAGACTATGAAAACAGACGAATTAGAAGACGAGTATAAAAGACAGCAGGTGAATTAGTATTTAGGAGGTGAATTGAAAAAAGCAACATAAGACATCAAAGTGTGGGAATGCAGACACTCCTTGAACATAAAAGTGCTTCCCCGCAACCTCATGCTCTCTTTTTTTCAGCATTCTCTCTCAACCTTTTTCTTTCTGAAATATGCTATTTTTTTTACTATAACTTGGGCTCGACAGCTGAAGATATTACTGTACAACATAAAAAAGTGGGGGGATTCTAAAGCAAAGAGTTGCGAAATATTGCCTGAGGGTAAAAATGGGGGAGCTGAGGTTGATGTGGTAAAACAAGCGTAAGAACATGAGGTGCATTGAGATTTTCACTCCCAGTGACGTATTCCAGATTCATTCTTAATTCATGACACCCTGGTAGGAAGGCTGACGGCTGGTTCTGGTATTAGGGTGAGTAAGAACACTGATCGAAGTTACATTTTCTCCATTACTTATTAATTATTTGCCTCCCTGGTACGTAAAACTCATCACATCTTTAGCACTCACTTTCAGACGGGACTTTGGGAAGCCCGGAGGGGGAGGCTTACTGGTGTGTTGAATGGAGACGCGTGTGAGAGACGCGTGTAATTAAATAATTAGCAGAAAATTAATTGAAATCCATCACAGTGCACTTTTAGATAACTTTATGAGATGGTAAATATAAATAATACAGGGCAAATATCCGTTTTGCTGCAGCCAAATTACACCGTAAGCAATCAAAGGTTTGGCTTTGCTAAAAATGAGTCAGCTTTTAGGAAAAACCAGATCTTAGACAAAAAATAACATCAGCTAGAATTTTATCATCGACGTCACATTAAAAATTAAAAATCTAGCATTCCTCGAGGAATGCGTTTCTCCCGCCAATTTTCCAGATTTTTAAACTAAAACCATTTTATGTTCAGAAGCAACAGAGTTCAAGATGTTTTGCACTAACCTTGTAAAAACAAAATTTTACACAATTTCATGTGAGATTGAACATGTTAGACTCAGCTACTAATACAAAAGAATTATAGTTCAATCAAATTAACTCAGATATAGTTATTAGAGCTTTGTGTTAGATATTTTGCTAACAGACATGTAGTTGATTCCAACAGTTCTTTTAATCAGTGAGCTGTAAGTCAATAAAATATAGTCAACACATTCATTTTAATATGAAACTCATATTGCTCCATATAGATGTCAGTGACGTATATTGTTTTGTTTTTGTTATAAAATTGTACTTTTCTCGTTATGTTTCCTGTTATTTTCTAAAATCTGCAGAAAACCTGAACAAATAAAATAATCCTTTTACCTCAGGTGAAAATGAACATGTGCTTCTCTGCTTCCGTATAAACTCCAAATGAGTTTCCTGCCATATGTCTCTTCTCTCTGTTGGCTTTATATAGAGTCAAGTCGTCAGCTTATCCTGTGCAGCGCCTGTTCTTCAGTTCGGTGCTGTTTACCTCCCCCTTGTCGCTTTCCTGTTTTCCCTAAAACTAGTGAATCATCACCGGCGCTCCCTCCCTCTACTGTTAACTACAGTTTTTCACCGGTACACTCAAACATAGAAAATCAGCCTTTCGAAGCATACCACCTCTGATAAGCTGAGACAGGAGAGATCAAAGCAGTGACAAACGATTGTAAAGCAAACATAGATTGATTAGTTTATTAATTATCACAGTAAATGTGGTTAATATTATCCTTGTGGTGTTTTTTGCTTCTGCTGAACATCTGTTCTCTACAACTAGACATTTTTGTTTTATGATCATTTAGAAAATAACGATTCTAGCAGCTGTTAAGTTTGATATAAACATTAATACTAATGTGTTAAATTAATGGCTGAGCTTTTTTAAAAAAAATACACACAATTACATTTTTTATTGAAGTCAGGTATGTTCTTGGAATCAAGACAGATCTGTCAACAAAATGTTTTTTATAAATATGAGTTGGTTACATTGGTAAAAAAATCAAAATGGAAGACTTTGTTGCAGCATAATGAACAACTGACAAAATAAGATTTAAACTACGACAGTTCAAATCATTTATTTTTATTTATAGGTAAATAATCTGCTACTAAAGTTGTCATTATATTAAAGCCAGCCGGTTCAGATGTTATTAGTCCATTAAATGGAGATTATTAGTGGTCATCAGTCCGATAGAAAGGCTTCAGAATGTCCCCAACAGTGCCCCCTAGTGGGTTACCAGTGCCATGTACATTGGAATGCAACAATCTGCTACCTCCAGAGTCCGGTCTACTTTATTGTAGCCCATGTCATTTTCTCTAAAATTAACCTTGGTTTTATGCCTCATACTAACCAGATACTAACCAGCTGACAGTCTGAAGCCATTCTATGGGACTGATAAAGGCTAATAACGTCCATTTAATGGATGATAACATCAGAAGCAGGTGCAGCTTAAAGCAACAGTTTGGCCTGGAAAATACCAACTAAAATGTGAAGAAAAACCGTCCTCCATTAAACAGAGGTGGAAGCCTTCGTGTCCAGTTTTCCTCCTCCTACAATGCTGTTATTGCAAGTACAACTCAGCCCCCTGTGACCAAAATGTGTGAATCAGGGCCCAATGATACCCAACACAAAGAGGGAAAGAGGGACAAAAACAAAGGGCCGTCGAGCCCCGCTTGCACTCACTACATACACAACACGACACGAGTCAGGTGATGGGGCACATGACCCTCACAATAAAGCTAATCAAGCCTTTTGTTTGGCTGATGGTGCTCTTTTGCATGTGACTAACCTGTTTGTCCATGTGGAGGCAGTGCTTAAAAGGCTGAGTTCACCTGAAACTCATCAGACTGAAGAAGTCTCTTGG
>NW_013952493.1:1396816-1401121 GCF_001266775.1 Austrofundulus limnaeus
ACCCACTACAGAGTGTTCAAAGACATTGTTGCAACTCTTTTGGAAACTTTGGCTTCCTACAATTAATCTTTCAATAAAAACCGTAAATACATTAGTGATTTTTGACGTTAAAAATAAATTGACATTGACATTGTTTTGGTTTATTTTGGTTTGACAAAAACATAGCTTGATCATTTAAAAAAGAAAAAAATATATGTATTTTTTGAGACCTTTAACCAAAGTTAAGCACTGTCTTTCTCACAAAATGTTAGCATTTTTTGATTCCTCTTGTTAATCGCTGCACGTTATTGTACGTAGGCTCACATAAGGTGTCTGTTCATCATCTGCAGCTGGTAGATTGGTGCCAAAGTGTGATGCTTTAATTTGAACAGGAGTGAGAAACTATGATCCTCTAACAGCAGTATTGACCTCACTCCACTGGTTTCCTGTTAGTCACAGAGTAGACTCCAGATTCTGTTGATAATTAACAAGGACTAAATCGTCTCGTGTTATTGTGTTTTAAATGTGACATTTTACTTTATTGTTGTTCAGTTTTTGTATTTATTTGTGTTAATTTCCTCTGCTGTGCTTTAGGTTTGTGTTTAATTGCTCTTAGTTTGTTGTACAGTCCACTAATCTGGTTTGCGTTGCTGTATAAAGCTGACACTAATTGTGAAAAGCAGTATTTTGGAGACAATCGAAGTGTCACAAAAATCAGTTGAACTTTTTTTTAAGTCATGCAAACATTTTGTTTGGTTGTTTTCTTTTTTAAATACAGCCTCATACTTTTATTGACTGCTTTGCTTCCTGTTTTAAATAACTTGATCGTCTCATGTTGTTGCTTTCAGGTTTTCTCGTGTTTTGCCCCAGGCTCTCAGGTCCAGGTTTACCCCCCCCCCCCCCCACCCCCGGTACTGTCTTGTCCTCCTATTGGTCCTCCTCGGCCTTCTATGATGTACACAAACAGCTGCAGAACATGTCAGTAAGGCAGTTAAGTTTTCAGATGAAACAGCCCACTTGTCCCTTATTTGGAGCTCAAGCTCAGGTTATGGAAACATCTTATCAGCTTTTTAAAGCGGTGTGACAAAAACGATCTGAATTTTAATGTGGAAAAGACAAAAAAAAACTAATCTTTGACTTTAGAGAAGACTACCAAAACCAAAAGAAACTAACATTTCTACTGAAAAAGGTTGAAATTGTGGACACCTAAAACAATCCTGGCACTGTGTTTGATTCCCATTTACAGTTTGATGTAAACACAGATCTCTTAGTTGAAGAAGTTCAATAAATGATTCATTTACTGCAGATACTTAACTTTTTTTGTCATTTTAATCCTAATAAAAATATTGAAAGTTCTTTTCCCCCTTTTTAGTTCTGTCTTTGAAATAAGCCTAAACATTATTGTAAGCTTGTGTTACACAGAGGGACTTTAAAGAAGAAACAGGAAACTAAAAAAAAAAAAAAAAAAAGAAATAATACATTCCCACCAATCAGATCACATCCTCTCAAGTAACCACTGTCATGCCTTCAGGTCATTGTTACATTCTGCCCAAGATAAGAATCAGCTGCTTATATTCGCTCTGCTGATGGGATGCTAAACTCAGATTATTCTAGGTATTTTAAGTGACAAATGGACAAAAATATTTTGTCATTGTATCTTGAGGTCTCTCTCTGAGACTTCTGCACCTGACCACAGGTAATTTGGCTCACTCCTCCTGAGCAAACTGCTCCAGCTGTTTCATGTTTGAAGGAAGCCTGCAGGCAGCTTGTTTCAGCTCCTTCCACAGATGTTCGTTAGGATTCAAATCAGGGTTTAGTAGGTCATTTTGGAATATCCACCGCTTTATCCTTAGCCATTTTTGGTCATTTTTAACTTTAAGTATCCTGTCAGAGTAGCCGTGATCAGCAACTGAGAGCTGCATACTTAGCTTCAAAATGCCTTGATGGTCTTGAGATTTCATTGTACCCTGAACTCTCTTGCCCAGTAAAGCAGCTCCATGTTTCACTGTAGGTACCATGCTTTCTTTTCATTTGTGAGTTTCTGAACATAAAGCTGATGTGATTTATTGGCATAAAGCTCCAGTTTTGTCTCATCTGTCAAAAGGATGTTCTCCCAGAAGCTTTGATGTCAAGATGCATTTTTTTTTGCAAATTGCTGTTTCATGATTTGTTTTCAACAGGGGTGTCCTCCTCGGCTGCCTTTCATTAAAGATACTTCAGCTTGAAGTAACCAGTGGTAAAAAAAAATATCTGTTGTTTCCGGCTCTTTGTTCATTATTTGTATTATCCGTCTTTTCAATTTGTCATTTATTTCCTTTTTGGAATTCTTGGCAACATCCAGGGAGGTTGGATCCAATCCAGTGGACATTAAACCTCTGAAGAATGCGTGCAGCGGCAGACGTAGGACCATCAAGCTACTTGGAGATGATCTCCTGAGATGACTCTGTGCTCCATGTTTAATGTGATCTACATCATGATACCAAACAGCACAGTGGCTTCTTTTCACCATTTTAATTGGCAGACTGAATGATTAGAAGAATGAAGATGACACACATGTGGTCAAATTAGTTTCAGTAATTTCTGAAGGTGAACACTTTTTGACAAGATCAGCTTTATTATTATTTTTATATATTATGCTGAACCAAAAATCAAAAGCCTTATTTTCATTAGTGGATTCTTATTATTTTAGTTTATACTTTTTTCAGTTTCACTTTATTTCGTTGACTTTTGTGACCATTTCTTTCTTTAACAAATACATTTTTTGTGTGGTGACTGACATTACTTTAAAACAATCACACTTTTTCCAAAGAAGTCATTACTTTACTGATCACACAAACTGGTTCATACACAAGTCCTGAAGGGATTAGTGACTGTTAAGCCAATAACAGGAAGGTTCTGGTGACTAATTTCTCTAATTTCTTCACTAAACTTTCCCCATTTCCTCCTCTTGTCAGCTTTGTTTTTCTCCTCACGCTTCGTTTTGGCACATAATTCCTCCAAGGCTATTTCCACTGCTTCCACTTGTCCCTTCCCTCACAGGACAACTGGCTGCGCCCAATTAAAAACCCAGAGACCCACCAACCCAAGCTGTTTGTCACGCTTCCCTCTCTGTTTCCCCTTTTCCTTCCTCCCCTCGCGGAACCCTGAGCGTCCTACTGTTGACTAAATTTCCTCGATGACGTCAGAGTCCACGTACATCGCCTCTGTAGGTGATGCTCCTGAATGAATGAGTGTCCCCTCCCCTCTCCATTACTAGTACTACGGGATGTCTATAAGAGCAGATCACCGGGGCAGCCCGCTGAATTTTAGGAGCTTCTGAGGAGCGAGAAAGAGATGACAGAGAGCTGCAAATCTGCTCAGAATCAGAGAGCTGTCTGTAGCTGAAATTATCCCACAGCCGTCCTCAGGATGAGCTGAGACTGAACAGAACCACTGCATGTGTGAGCATTTGTCTCCAAGCTTTAGTTTTACGAGGTGAAACTGGCAAAATTGAGCTTTTGTAAATAGTTTGATTAACTCATCTCATGTGGAGCCGGTGAAGACAAAAAGGTAAGTTTTTACCATTTGTTTAGATTAATTTTATTTATTTTTCTCAATCTGCATTTAAGAAGCAATATCAGCTTTTATAAAAGCATGTATTGAGCTTTTTCAATCCGCGTAAAATCACTCTCCTCTTTCGTTTTTTTTTTTTTTTTTTTCTCGCTGCGTGTCGTGTCGTGGATGTACGGTAGATTACAGGGGCTGGAAGTTACTGCAGTGTGAGTCACTTTGGCGCACATGGGCAGTGACAAGCGTGGAGGGGAAACGAGGAGACTGACTTGTGGGGTGTAGGCTACGCTGATTGCATGTTAACCAGGTTGCATATCCGCAGACACGAATCACGACCTGCGGTCGATTTTTTTATTTTTATTTTTGTCCTTTCTTGTTTATAAAGAGATTCGGTCTGTGTGGGACGTCCTACCCGTCTCGGGTTTATAAATGCCCAACCTCTCTGGCACGGTGGGGGGAAAATGTCCCATATTAAAAGGAGCATCGCATCGACTAATCCATCAGAGGGACTTCAAATAAAGTGACCTATTATTCAGGCAGATTTCACCCCACCTCTTTTTTTTTCATGTTGAAATCACATCGTGACGTGCTCTTGAGGTGAAGTCAATTTTGCGTCATTCCTGCGCACATGCGGACAACTTCCAATCAGCCATCAGAAGGCGTTAAAGACACAGGCACGAGTCGCCTATATGTGTGCGACCATCAGCTGCATTGCGTTTGTGTGTGTGTGTGTGTGTGTGTGTGTGTGTGTGTGTGTGTGTGTGTGTGTGTGTGTGT
>NW_013952493.1:1401158-1404377 GCF_001266775.1 Austrofundulus limnaeus
GTGTGTGTGTGTGTGTGTGTTTGGAGGGGAGGGGGGGATATGAAGGGGTGGGAAAGGCCTGGCGTCAGATGAAAACTCCCGAAGGTAACTCCTGGAAAAGGTGGGCTAGGACCAGAATCCCAATAAGAACTGCTCAATGAATAAATGATGCGCCTGGCGCTGTCCGTGGTGCTGAAAACACTCTCAGGGCTGACCTGCGCCTGGATGCCGTGAACCGGTGCTAAAAGCTTTTATAAAATCAGCAAACTTCCGATTTTTAAGTGTTTCAATACTTTTTTTTTCTAATCCAGCATCTTGTATATGTACGCTGATCTTTCTGTTTTGTTTTACAGTCTATAGCAAAGGACTGTAAACTCCCTGACCCCTGCTCACCATGTCTCCCACAAAAGGAGGGGCGCATCTATTGTGATACTTACGGTAGCTGCTGAAACTCGGCCAGCGGTGTTTGTCTTTCAGGGGGATGGTTCTCAATGTGTTTGGGATCTTCCAAAATGAGTTAAAACCAGAACGAGGGTCTAAACCAGAGGTGCAAATGTATGCAGGCTGTTAAAGTGAACTGATCAGAGCAGCACTTGTGTTTGATGCTGGAATATGTGGCAGGAACAAATGTCATGGTGCTCTTTCCCTTAATATCTGTTACATCGTTACCCCCTTCCTGAAGTCAAACTACTCACTTAAAATGACTCTAATTACTTCCAGGAAGCACTTTTTACATCCCTTCGATGAGTGCTTGAGTGGCCTGAAATTTCCCGATGACTGACATCAGCTCTACAGTTACTCAGCTGTGCTTGCATAAGCTTCCAGCTCAGCCTGTGTTCCTGTCTATCCCTATCTTGTGGCTGAGTCATACATAATCGGCATGGAAATCAATATAACAAACACAACAAGTGGGCTGTGTAACTGCCCGTCTGGCCACACACAGCCCAAAGGCCTCTGCCAGGAAAGGCCGTGTTGTGTGCAACTGTGTCACTTCGCTTGGCCACAAATTGCTCCGCTGAGACATTCGAGGCAGCTTTTAAAGATCTCCTTTTTTATTTGTTTTTAAACTCTTGCATGTACAATCACAGATGAGGTGATGCAGCTCTTTCACTTTTTTTCACATTTCTCTCTGCATGTCCACAGCCTTGCCTTTATTCCCAGTCAGAGCATCAATACCTTGGCTCTAGACTGCTTACTGCTGAAGCTCCTCCAAAGTACAGTAACAGTCTACAGTCATGGCTACTGATGCCTGGCAAACCTCTGCACGGTGCGTTCGAGTTCACCACGAGGAAAACCTCTGCACGGTGCGTTCAAGTTCACCACGAGGGGATCTGTGAGGAAGCTGAGATTCTGCTGTACTGCACTGTGTGAAGTTTTCCTCCTGGAGCCCAGCCTCTACTGACGGGCTGCATCACCAACACCAAAAAGAGAGAAAGAGAAAAAAAAGTCGACGTCATCGCTCATCTCAGCCAGTCGTATTTCCTCTGCTGTCTCCATGGTAACCGTGGCATTAGATTGTTACTGTAGCAACAGCACCAGTGGTAACAGTCTACAGCCATGGTCGCTAGGGGGCAATACACACATCCAGACCAGGGTTAGTGCAAACAAGATTGTTGTTTAATGATTATATAGAGTGGATTCATTTCAGAACTTGGCGTGATTTAAAATGATTCCTCGCTGACAAAATGAAGTTCAGGATTTTTAAGTTTTATCAGAGTGCTGGCTGAAAACTGTGTCAGTGGGGAACGAGTTCAGGAATTATTTGTGATGATTACCTCTATTATTGAATTAAAACATTTTCTGAGGTGACATTTCTCTACAGTTGCATGTATGTTGGATTAAATATCACACAGTCTCTTCTCATTAATAAACTTTTTCATCTCGTCATGGGCATATGGGACTTTGTAATAGTGATGACTTTAAACTTTATTTTACCTTTCGGAAATGAGTGAAAGCTCAGGGTCAGCCACACAGCAGTGGCCTCGTACTTTTCCAAAGCCACAGATCGATCGGTGCCGAAATTCAGACGCATTATTCCGATATGTTGAAACATTTCCTTAAGGGTGTGATTAAAGCACAGAGAGACTTTGTTGTTTCACTGTAAAAACATCAATACACTCTGATTTCACGTTTGATGCTAAAATGAAGAAAAGCTGCTGATTATAATCAGGGGTTGTTTTGGTAATAAAAGACTTCAATAAATTTAAGTGCTCAAAGGTTAATAGCAGCAAAAAATAAAAGAGGCTTGATAAAAGTGTAATGATGCAGCAGAAATGGTTCATTCATACATTAAGCAAGGGAACAGTTTCTGAAACAAAGTTAATATTGAATCAATGAAGAGACCACATGATGTTTATTCATTTATCCTTTTACAATGCCAAGTTTTTATACATTGCCTTAAAGTTAGAAATGTAATTTTAGGCACCAAGAAGGAATTCTTGGTGCCTAAAACCATGATCCTTGTTTGTACTATAACAGAAAAAAAACACATAAAGTTACATTTTTGAGTTGAGCAAAAAAGGACAACTGGACTCCTTTTCTTGTGGTTAAAGATGTTTTTCTTCTCATTTTAACACTGCAAATCTTTACATCTCCTTTTGTTCCCCACATTATTCTCAGCGTATTCTTTGGTACAGACTGTCAGACTGAGCTAATACAGTAACGTTGGCGAGTCTTCTTTTTAGCCCCTTTGTAATAAAATAAACTAAATAAATCAGTCGTTATGCAGAGGCAGGTTAAAATATGAGGAGTACAATCTAATAATTGGTGGCATTTCGAAAAAGAAGGTGACTCTGTGCTGGGGTGGCTGTTGGCCGAATAATCGGGGACATGCTGACCTCCCACACAGCATTAGTCATCCTTTACAACACTTTTTTTCCACTTAAGACTCTTATTCAACCTTCTAGCAACCTTCCGCCCTACTGGTGTACGGCCGCCCAGGCTTCTTCTCTCCCACACACACACAGAGTCAGCAGCCTCCACTCATAATTATTTATTGTGCAGTTTTTCCAAAGTGATGCTTATAAAAAGCACAAGCTTTTTTTGAAATTAAACCATTTTTAACGTGAATGTAGCAGGCTTTTTGTTCAAACACTGTTAATGGAACTGTTGCTTTACTGATTTTATTTCCTGCTCTGTAGTGTTAAGCAGCACCTGTCTCAGTAATAATCAGCATTACGGTGTACATTTTAGGACATCCTCAGTTTTACTTGTCAGTCATCAGTTGTCAGCAAAAAAGTT
>NW_013952493.1:1407784-1410277 GCF_001266775.1 Austrofundulus limnaeus
ATTTTCTAGATGTGTTTTGTAATCAGAGAAAATGTAAAATGTGTTCTTTTCATTTCCTTAAAGTGAAATATAATAGAAATGTTAAAAAGACATTCATTTAAAATACAATTCTTAAGTGATTTAAAAGGATTAACAACTGGTTATAATAACTGTTTTAGTACCACTGTGTGATGAGTGAGTTTCACAGAAAAATGTTGTTACTTTTATTGTGAAAGCAGAAGAAGTAGTTGACCAGTGTCGGATGAAGCAGTGCAGAGACGAAGCAAGAGTAGCTCCTTTAATCTGCTATATTTCTTCTGTTTTGCAGTTTCATGCAAAAATAAATATGTTGCACCAGAGATGAGTTGGCCCATCATTTCAGCAGTGTAACATATACATATATCAAGGCTGCCCAAAACTTTCCCCAAAATGAAAATCTATCTGAGGGCTGTGGACCAAATGCCATAATATAATTCATGAAACACAAATACTTAAGTACAATCCTTTTGTTTTAATGATTATGTCATGCTATAATGTGACATTTGTTTGTGTACAAACTAATACGGTATCAGAATTATATATTTATTCATTCAACCACAATGAAATTCACTAGGAGGCACAATTTGTAGTATTTATTTTTATAACAACAAGCTGGAATGAAAACAAGTCAAAATGAAATAAAAGTAATGACTTTTTACTTCGTGCCTTTTAAAAAAATGTAAGGAGTAGAAAGTACAGATAAGTGTGTGAAATGTAAGAAGTAGAAGTAAAAAGATGGCTGAAAAGAATTACTCAAGTAAAGTACAGATACCCAAAAATTCTACTTAAGTACAGTCACAAAGTATTTGTACTTAGTATTTGTACTTAGTTACTTTACAGTTCCATCATTTGATGTTAGGAAGTAAAGACTAAAACATAAAAACATTTTAAACCAAAGCAGGATTCACAACCAAGTTCATCATGGACTGTAAAAACCTACCAAACTTCCAACATTGGAAAAAAAAAAAAAACCTCTTCCCATTTTTGAGCAGTACATTTATTTCATATGATATGATTTGTGGGGTGAGAGAAGATAAATTATGTATTTTCCAGGCACATAGTTCAATTATATACCACAATCAAGTAACTATGTTACTTTCAGTTGTTATAAAAATGCTGTATATGTCAAAAATAAATGTGACTTAATGCTTTGAAATTGGCCTCTGTCTCTTTAAGAACCCCCTACCATTTCCAACACTCCCACTTCAGCATATCTTCACAACAATGCTTCGGGGGAGGCGTGCTCTGTGAGGTGGGAGCTCAGCTACAGACTGAGCTTCAGGGAGGAGTTTTGTACCAGCAAGTGTTTAGGCAGCTCTACATGACTACCACTAAAACATTCCCCCCTCAAATTAAATGAACCCTTAGTTGTACTATACACATATTTCATTACCTATTACAGTGCATATGTGTGAGAGTGTTTGTGTGTTTGTTTAGGTGTGATGCTGACATCAGCTATGCAAAGGTGTGTGTATGACCTTGCATTAGCTCAGACTAAATGGGTGCCTCTGCACAATGTAGATGATTAATTGCCACCTTCCATTTCACTCGCACGTGGGTCAAGTCATGTGGACTGTCTTTTTTTTGTGTGTGTGTGTGTGCGTGTGTGTGGTGTTAGGCGACAACCTTGTCCCTTAGAGCTAATGAGGTCTAGCAGCCAACGTTCTGCAGCCTCGAAGTGTACTTGATTTCAGGGCATTAGCCAAACACAGCAGGTGCACCGTTCATTCGCTCTGACACGAAATGTCTATTTTCATCCCTGCTCTGCGTATTATGTCTCTCAAACGAGTCGTTTAAACCACAGTTTGGAAAACCAGTGCACCTTTCCTTCAAATATAAATGAGAGAAATAATTCAAGCTGGCAAAACAGTTATAACAGCTAAAAAAAAAAGAAACTCTTTTAATATGGTCCTTTTTCTCATTGGCAGAAGTAGGTCTGTCTTATAGGAAACCAGCACAATGTGTGTATTCTTGTGTGATGTGTGAAAGGAGTAGGTGGTGTACCCCAGGGGGGGGATACACTGCCTGCCTTCATGTGTTTCTCTGTTTATTTTCTGTAAGTTGTAATTGGAGGAATGACTCACTCTGGGGGCTCTCTGGGGAGAAAATTATTAATTTATAACCATTTTTGCCAGACTGGAGTTTTAGAAGAAAAACAGTAGCAAGCTAAGAAGAAAGAAAAAGACTTTAGGGAAAGTTCTGTTGCATGTTTGGATAAATCCCCAAACTTCATGTATAGATAGCTGACCTAAAATAGTTGTATTTCACAGCTAACTTTTAGTGTTAGTGTGAGGAAGGTTAGTAGTTGGCAGCCAACAGGGTTTGTGAGTCAGCTGAATCACTTACAATCAGCACAGCTTGTCCTTTGACAGTAAACAAGAAAGCAGTGAAGCTCAGGACGGTGGGAGGAGGCATGTCCGGCCCTAGCCTATTCACACCAAAGTAAATTGTTTTGTCTTTGATATATATATATAT
>NW_013952493.1:1410357-1412118 GCF_001266775.1 Austrofundulus limnaeus
TATATATACTGTATATATGTGCTCCTCATGCAGTGACTGCTGGATATGGGCACCGGTGACCCCCGCAACACTGAAGGGAAGAAGGGGGTAGAAAATGGATGGATCCAGTGGCGGATGCTGGTCTTTCAAAAAGGGGAAGCTCAATTTCGGCCTACATCATAAAAAGCTTTGGTTTATTTGATCTGTGACCCTGTCACTGATCGTTTGACAGCACTTCCAGTCAGCCAGCTCACTTTGTCATACCAGGATAGCTGAAAAGACCTGTTTCTTTTCCCCACCTTTGGCACCAAATTAATCTGAGGAGTTGATCAGCCCTGCTGTAAGTTTTTCTTCGTAAGGAAGACTGTCAAATGGCTTCGCCAAAATCTGGTCCACAACATTCAAACTGTCTGCCATTATGTGCAGCTTGCTTCCGAGCTAGCTCACTAGCTGGGACTGGCGCGAGGCTAATGTGAAGTGTGTCCACCTACGAGTGCTTTGTGACGGTGGAGGGGCTCAGCAGCACCCGCTGGACAGATACTGTGATAGAAGTCAGTCTCCAAACACAAGCAGCTATAAAAAACAACAACAACAAAAAAAAAAACATCAGAAATAGAAGCTCAATTTGTTGCCAGTCGTTTTTAACAAATAAAATGCTGCTAAAAGTCTCCAGAACAGAATGAAACTTAAAAATGCTCCCATGGGATGTTTACACCAAAAGATCGCTGATTTCTCTCATTTCGCTGTCAAAAAGGGATTCAGCCTCCGACAGATCATCCAATCATCATGCAGAAGCTGAGCATCCGGGCCAGCAGAGGCCAGCCCACTGCCCCATAGACCCCCAGAGACGCTGTGAGTCCGATGGGCAGGACAAAGCCCAGCATTTATCCAATGACTCGTCTCGTTTTGCTGCACTCTTTGCTTCCCTACTGAACTCTGTGGACACGGTTTAAAGCACTGTGAAGCTGCGGGAATGAGTGAGAAGAAAGCTGCATCATTACCAGCGATAAGAAGCTGATTCTGAACAAGAAATGAGCGCGATGTAGCGCACATTTAGACAATCACGTGTACAAACAACAGTGTATATTTGATCACTTATTTTTTAAATTTTAGAGGAAGCCGAGCTTCACTTGCAGTGTTAGCGCAATTGCCTCTGCATGGATTATATTTTATCTTTAGAAACCAGATTGTCCAAATAAAATAGTTAACAATACAGTTAATTTAAAACAGAATACCATAAATATACCTCATACCTGTCAACATCTGCTGACAGCATTGAGGAACTCCTGTTCATCTCAATGAGCATCTGGGAAATGTTGTAAATATCATGAGTGGAGTTTTTTGTGTGTTTCTTCCTGATTGGTTCCTGCGTTTAATTGCACCACCTGCATGCAATCCTGCTGATGACATCCTGGGCTTTAAAAGCGTCTCCAGACAGATGAGTCTTCGCTGATGCATAACACCATATTGGTAGTGCTTAAGCCAACTACAAGTTGTTAAAGAAATCTAAAGTTAATGTTATTGACATTTATGTCTTCTTGCCTTTTTAAGGAACCTCTCGCCAAAGTGTCGTCTGGAGTTTTTGGTCTGCTCAGGATTAACCACAACAGGAACCAAGGAAGATTTTATGTTTTGCCACTCTACCTGAAGAAAACACTTTGTCTGATTAAAGGAAACCTCACCCCAAAACCACGTCCTTCTCCAAGAATCCGTAAGAAAGACTTTTCATTAACTCTATGAAAATATCTAATATTTTCATTCCTATTTTCATTGAAAAGAGAC
>NW_013952493.1:1415060-1416248 GCF_001266775.1 Austrofundulus limnaeus
TTCTCTAAAGCTGCACACTTTGTTCCTCTGCCTAAACTCCCTACAGCTATGGAATTAGCTCGCCTCCTCATTCAACACGTCGTCAGAATTCATGGTATACCTACTSACRTYGTCTCGGATCGAGGACCACAGTTCATCTCACAAGTCTGGAAGGCATTCTGCAAAGCCATTGGTACAACTGTCAGTCTCTCATCAGGGTACCATCCTCAATCCAATGGACAAACGGAGAGAAGCAACCAGGAACTGGAAGCGGCACTACGATGTGTTGTGAGTAAGAACCCATCCAATTGGAGCCAGCACTTGTCCTGGATTGAGTATGCTCACAACACTCATACATCTTCTGCCATCGGCATGTCCCCTTTTGAAGCCTCCCTGGGGTATAACCCCCCGTTATTTTCTAGTGTTGAGACTGAGTGTGCAGTTCCTTCTGTCCAACATCATGTCCGCAGGTGTCGCCGTTTCTGGAGGCAAACCAAGGAGGCGCTCCTGCGGACAGCACAACAGAACAAGAAGATGGCTGACAAGCATCGTTCTGTCGCACCTTCCTACAAGGTTGGTCAGCAGGTTTGGCTGTCAACTAAAGACATCCAACTGAAGGACACCACTCGGAAGCTGGCTCCCCGGTTTATTGGTCCGTTCCCGGTGGAACGCATCATAAACCCCTCTGCGGTACGTCTCTCACTCCCTTCTTCCATGAAGATACACCCTACCTTTCATGTCTCTCAGATCAAACCAGTCTCTAGCAGTCCTTTGAGCCCTCCTACCAACCTCCCTCCACCCCCCCGGCTCATCGACAATCAACCAGCCTACACGGTCAACAAGATCCTTGATGTCAGGCGACGGGGGCGTGGCCTACAGTACCTGGTCGACTGGGAGGGCTACGGTCCTGAAGAGAGATCBTGGATTTCAAGGGACCTCATCCTCTATCCCTCCCTAATCTCCTCATTTTACAGGAACAATCCGGAGAAGCATTTAAGATTGCCAGGAGGCAATCGTCGGGGAAGGGTACTATCATGAGTGGAGTTTTTTGTGTGTTTCTTCCTGATTGGTTCCTGCGTTTAATTGCACCACCTGCGTGCAATCCTGCTGATGGCATCCTGGGCTTTAAAAGCGTCTCCAGACAGATGAGTCTTCGCTGATGCATAACACCATATTGGTAGTGCTTAAGCCAACTACAAGTTGTTAAAA
>NW_013952493.1:1416508-1420574 GCF_001266775.1 Austrofundulus limnaeus
GAGACTCACCTGGATTCTTCCCCTTTTTTCCAGATCCGGATTTATTTTTATCTCCCCGCACCTGTAAATAAATCACTTATCTTTTCATTCATGTTTCATGTTTGATTTCTCAGTTCCACTCAAACGCCTGACTATTCTGAGTTCATGTCAGTAAAAGAGCTACACAAAACTCTGCATTTTCCACCCATTTGAAGAACATTTTACTAAACTCTCGGGATGAATTAAACAACATAAAATCAATATTTTATGAAGGTTGAACACTGAAAAACTTCATCTGAGATCAAAACTGAAACTTCCATTGTCATTGTTTTGTTTTCTATTTACACACTGAACACCAGTATTTAGTCTTGGCTGCATCATAAGATACTTTTATCACAAAATATCCTCTGCACCATGCAACCTCATCTAGTAACAAATCTGGACAAGTAATACAAGTTAGAAAAGATTTATTTCCATATCCCACTATTGGCACCCCCTAGAAGGACGGCACCCTTAGCATTTGCCTATACTGCCTGTACCATGGGCCGGCCCGGGGAGGAGGTGAAATATGGCTCTTCACAATCAGATGGGTGGCGTTTGTGAAAACGTATAGCTGTTTGTGGTAACTGATTTCACTGCCCAGAATGATGGTGAGACATCAAGCTGAAAATCATTTGGAGCTGCAGCTCAGTCAACCACAAAACATCAGGGTCTCTTTATTTATTGCTCTATTATGGCAACAGACCCTTTGCTGTCATGGTTACAAGGATAACTGTGGTGATGGGTAAAGGAAACCAATTCTAATGATCACAGACATCCGAGAGGTGTAAGCAGATCAACTGCAGCCCAGTTTTAAAGATTTTAGGGTATTGCTTCCCCACACCCCCGTATGCACGTTTTGGTTTTACAATCAGGACATGTGGCCCTTGCATCACATAACAAGTTAAACTCTTTGAGCTCTAAAAGAATAAAATCATATTTTCTTGACTGCGTGGGGCTTTTAAAGATGACGCACAGAGCGAAACACAGAAATCAAAAGACAAGCTCAAAAGAAATTGTTAATGAATTTGTTTTCGTGCTCATGTGGCGAGCTCGTGTTTGTAAGCGTGCCACGTTCATTTGCTTTGCTTGTTTACTGGGAATTTGAAAGCTAAGCGTGTCCTCTATCTTTTTACTCCAAGGGCCCCAGTTGCACTCTCTGACATTTTGATAAATGATGATTTTTTGTGTCTCTGTCTCTGGTGGAACACACAGGCTGCATTAGGAGACATGAACTGAGGGGTTTTAGCTGAGAGGAAGGTAGCTGTGTGAGGTCTCAGATTAGTTTGACCTGCCTTTTTTAAGTAAATTGTGTAAAACTTAAAGAAAATAAGCTCCAAACGTAAGATTACAAACTGAGTTTAGATTTTTTAAATGGACTGATTCACAAAACTTCTAAGATGACAGCAAAAATTAAACGTACACAAGCAAAGAATTTAAAACAGCTTTCATTCGTGACCAACTTTTGTCTGTTCTCTGGGAAAATGAGTCGCAGTCAGTGGCCTGTCCCTTCTGACTGGGAACAGCGCTGTTGACTCATGTTCTTATTCTTAGCACACTGCATCAGATGTCCGCGTTGTATAGTTTGGCTGGTTCACTATCTATTTCAGTCCTCTTCTAAGGACAAACATGCTGTTAGTGGCAAAGGAGGTGAGGGTAAAATAAAAAGAGGATAAAAAWGTCCGGTTTCATTTTGAAACCACACTCTGGCTTCAGTAGACTTGTGCATTTTAGTGTCTGCTTCCACTAATAACGAGAAAWAGAAAAACAATATTTAAGTGCAAAGTGACTGTGAGCAACACTGAAGTATTTTCTTTAAMTATAAAAAATAAAACTGCAAGTTTAATGATGCTTAGCAGATGACAGCTCATTGCTGTATGTGTACAAGATTTATAAACCTATTGCAGAATATGAAAAGTGTAAATCCTCTTTTATTCATTTGATATTCTTTAGTGGTTACATTTGGTCATAAATTGTAGCTGGTAATTACTGTGAAATCAGAACGAGGAAACAACTTGCCTTGTAAGTTAGCAAAGTTATAAACGTTTCTGAGGGCAAAGATAGGTCAACAACACAATAGCCATGTTTCCGCCCAATTCTAATGCAAATTTTAAGAGAAATTTTAAAATCTCTCAAAAGAGAGAYAAAAAGAAAAGAAATGCAAATAAGGCGACATTTCGTAAGTTCTGTTAACATTATGCRTGGCTGTAATAAACAAGAAGTACAAGTTGCAAACTAGCGGGGACTATATCAGGACAATGAAGAGAAGTTTTCAGGATCGTGTTGCTATCAGGCAAGTTGTAATTGTTCTGTCATTTCAAAATGTTACGTGCTGTCTGGAGACGTACAAAAAGAAAYGCAATTCTCTTCGTGTTGTGTGGGAATATCCAGGAAGATGCCAACAGCGGAAACAGCTGATCAGTCATGTGAGGGAAGTGTTTGCTATGTCAACTTATTTGGTAAATGGTTGCATCTTCCCTTTTAAAGACCACCTTAAGCAAGAGTAAAAACTTTTTTTCTTGCATAATTTAGGATTTTTTTCCCGGAACTTTGCAGTTTCCGTCAACCTTTTCTAATGCGATAAAAAAAGTTGATGGAAAWACAGCTCTGAAACTTCCAACTTCCAGGTTGTAAAGATCATCTGGAATACCTAAAAATGTCATAATTCCAGCTCAGAAAGTTGGAGATCCCTGACCCCAGAATTTAATTTGATCATTTCACAAATGAAGTAGTGAAAGCTGCAGCATTATAATGTTTATTGTCACATCAGTCTGTCTGTTTCTCATTAAATCAATCACACACATACTGCTTTTATTTGGAAACATTGTTTAAATGCATATAATGCAGAGAAACACACTGTTATTGGCTTGTAATATTAAGTCATCCCACTGAGCAAAACATTTAGAAAATTAAATGGTTTTGCGAATGTGTTTTGTTTTGTTTTTGTTTTTTACTGACTTGAAACTGAATTTGGTTAAATTGAGTGTGGCATCATTCCCAGATCTGAGCTCTAACTTCYAAGGCAAATGAAAAGCAGTTTATTGTTTGCCACTTGCAGTCAGAGGTTATTGGGTAGCTGTTMCTGAAATGTGCCTGACTCAACAAATGACAAGCACATGAACCTAGTTCCTRTCCATCCTTGCCTAAAATTGCATTTTAACAAAGACAGATATAACTAAGGCTTCCTCTTTGCCTCATTTTGTGTCACTGTTTTGCACTGCATCTAAGGCCTATAGCCARATGGAAACATTATTATTTCTCACAGTGAACCCTCGTGACTAAAATCAATGTGCCTCTGTGTGTGAGAGCCCACGGCTCTCAAACTTCATTACAACAAATAGATCTGCATTTTATCTGGGAGCCTTTCATTGATCACATTTGACCGGGGACTCCCATCTTTGCTGTTTGAACTGACATAATGATGAAAATCTGTCATTCAACCTTTGTAGACATCTTATATCATAATRTGTTTCTTACCAGAGGTGAGGAAAAATTAGAGATATGGTTCTGTTATTGCTTGTCCTGGTCTCACATAAGACCTGTAAATTCCAATCAACAAAACAAATATAGTAGGAAGCAAAAAAAAGCATTAAACTGCCGCCGCTGTGGCTCTGCCGTGGCTGAATGTGTCACCACTTTTATCAGATGTCAGCTTTAAATATCAGTCTGTCACTGAGATATCTCATCCTGATAGGAATAAACTGATCGTCCTGAGTTTCAGACATCTGACTGTAAAGCTTCTATTACTGGAGCAGGAGTCAGATGGCACAGTTTGAATGCAGTTTTAGTCACCTGTTTTTTTTTATTTTTTTATTTTTTATTTTTGCAAACGTGTGTAATACAATGGGAGAATTCATTGTGCCTGCTTCGAAACAAGAAGCTTTCCTTTTTGCTTACATTTCCTTGAATCTAAGCTGATGGTGTTCACACTGGTTCATCAATCAGGGGGGTGGCGGTATTATGTATTTTTCAGGCACATAGCTCAATTCTATACCACAAACAAGTAACTACTTTACCTTCAGTTGTTGTGAATAAGCTGTATACAGGG
>NW_013952493.1:1420769-1429809 GCF_001266775.1 Austrofundulus limnaeus
GATCTGTCACATAAAATTAAAATTTAGATGATGTTTTACATGCATGCCAAGGCATTTTTAAAATATTTAACCCTTTCATGTCCTAATGTCGAAACAAAAATATCTCATTTTTGAGTGGATCATGACCAAGGGTTAAACACATGTGAAGTGGCCGTGGACAAGTCAATCCAGCCAGCTAACATTACATGTAATGTACTGTAGGCCTACATGTACATTACTTGTACATGTAGGCCATTCATTGGGTATCACATGTAATTATTCCATAACTGGTTCAAGATCATGTGATCGTGTGGTCATTTTCTTTTATGAAACAACGTGATCACAAACATCACCTTATCTTCTGCAGACAATTGCAACAATTGCTCCGAGCTGTCTCACTGTCTTCCGCAACGTTAACAAGTACCGTGCTTCTGGGACCAGCCACAACCTCAACAAGGGGCGGTCCGGCCAACAAAAGACCCAACGCACACCAGCCAACATTGAAGCAGTCAGAACCCTCTTCAAAGAGCAACATGCTGGAGAAGCATGAGAACCCTAACATTTGGAAACTCATGCTGGAACCGCTCAAGGACAGTGCGAACACTTTTCGTTTGGAGGTATTCAGTAACCAGGAAAAACCTCTGCTGAGTGGTGAACTGTGGTCGGGCCATTTTACACCACACAGGCTAAGGCAGGAAGAGAGACCACTGCACAGRTGCTGAGAGGTTTTWTGTCCAGGAATTATGCAAYTGTCTGCATAAGATAAGGTGATGTTTGTGATCATGTTGTTTTAATGAAAGAAAATGACCACAAGATCACATGATCTTGTACCAGGTTATGGAATAATTAGGCCTACATGTAATACCCAATGAATACATGTACATGTACATGTAATGTACATGTAGGCCTACAGTACATTACATGTAATGTTAGCTGGCTGGATTGACTTGTCCACGGCCACTTCACATGTGTTTAACCCTTGGTTATAATCCACTCAAAAGTGAGATATTTTTGTTTYGACWTTAGGACATGAAAGGGTTAAATATTTTAAAAAYGCCTTGGCATGCATGTAAAACACCATCTAAACTTTAATTTTATGTGACAGATCGTATTTTAACCCTCACATTTCCTTGCACAAAGGACATGAATTTTGTGAATTTCCAACTGTCCCTGCTCACTGGAGCGTGAAGCGTTAACTAAGATTTTTGATGTCATTCGAAGCAGAATGATCCCCTCTACCAAAGGTTACGCCCACATTTTCAAAATGAATATCTGTGTTAATTTTATGGTGATTTTTCTGAGAGTAACATTTTTTCTGATGCACCGTGTATCAAAAATAAATTTGACTTTGCACCATAGACTATCTAAATACCTTGAAATTGGAATCTCTCTTCAAGAAGCTCCTACCATTTCTGACAATCCCACTTCAGCATGCCTTCACAGCAATACTTTGAGGGAGGGGTGCTCTGTGGGGCAGGAGCATGGCTGCAGACTTAACTCCAGGCGGAGCTATGTATGTGTAAATAGGCGGTGCTTTGAACCAGCAAGCATTTAGGCAGCTCCACATGGCTACCAAAGGATATTCAAGGTTTCCTCAAACATGCAGGAATGAGTGAAAACAACACTCTAGGTATGTTTTTGATGAACAAATGACATTATAACATGATATAAAGTTTAAAAAAGTCATAATACCCCTCCCCTTTAATTTTCCAGTCACTTCTTTCAATCAAACTTCTGTATACGTTGCCATACTTTAATTGTTCATTTGTTCAGTTCACTGACTTTTGGTTTCTTTAATTGGTTTCAAAATATTTCACATTATCAAATAATTTTCACCATAGAAATACACATTGAGCTTTTTTCAGTTCATTCAAAAACATTAGCCTCTTCAAAATTTGCTTTTGCATACCTGCTTCTTCATTTGTTACTTTTAGCTAGCCTTTCGAACTTTTAGCTCTCAGCCAGTTTTTTGCTACTTTTAGCTTTTAGCTGTTTTTTAATACTTAGCTAGAGATTTACTACTTTTGCTACTTTTTTTAATTTTGATACTTTTAGATAATCTTTTGTTACTTTCAACGGATCTTTAACTGCTCTAATCTAACATTCTGCTACTGTCATGTAGCCTGTTGTAACTTTAAAATTTTTGGGTTTGACTAAAGTCACAACCTTTTTTGTCTGAAAGTACAAACTTTTCCTAATGCTAAATACAAATTTAAAGATTGAAAAATATCTGCAATAGTCTCTATCTTTATGTAAGAACCAAATGTGTTTCAGTAAACAGAAATTATTTCCCAATTTTCTTGTTTTAAGCACTTTATTATTTCCAAAATACTTTGTAATAAAACAAAAAAGATGGATAAATGGAAAATTATTATTTTTCTGGTGTCAAAAAATCAAATTTTGTACAATCATTTAGCACTTGAAATTTGAGTAGGGCATTACTATCAACTACTACCACACCACATTTTAACTCAAATACYAGATGATTGAAAAGAGGGTTTTGCTTTGTTAACCTCAGGATTATTTTCATGCGTAACTTCTCTGGTCTCACGCATAAAAAAAAACATAAAACTGAAACAAATAGTATATAATCAGTGCTCACAGTTTCCTGTGGAAGGGGAAGGCAGAGGCTAAATGATGATCTTTAGGTTGTGGTTCACTGAAAGCCTGTGGTCTCCGTAAAGTCAGTATATGTTGCTATTTTGTGATTGTGTTTGTGTGTGTGCGTCACACTGCACCCAGTCATTACTGTGTCTATTGTGCGAAGCTGTCAAGCTACAATGAATGCAACTGGAGCTTTAGTTGCAGGGTGGGAGGAAGGAACCAGCGACTTACGGCATGTGGACAACGTTATATTTTCATCCCTGGTGTGATAACAGTGTTTACATTCTCAAATTTGATCCTGTCGGAGGGCGGTTGGAGACAGCCTAAAATATGTGTGAAATGATTTAACTTCACACGTCTGTACATCATTACTGAGTGCTGACATCATCTAATGGATGACTGTACAGTGTTACATWACTCTTTACAACCTGTGGGATCACTCGTGCCTCTGTTACCAGTATTCTTGTTTTCTCTTTGTTATGGCCTACTGATAGGGAGACAATGATGTTTTTGCCATGTCTTTGTGTGTGTTCATGTRTCTGTCTCTTACTAATACATCAGAGTGGACATCTACAACTAATCAAACAGTGGAGTTATTCGGATTCAAGATGGCTTCCACAGCCAACAAACCTTCACATTCACATTGGAGACAAATGCGATCCAAATCCAATATTTTTTATGACAGYCTGAACGTAAAAAGTCAGATTTTTTTGAATCCAACACTTTTTGTGGTAGCGTTTGATTAGTTATAGATGTCCACTCCAAGGTTATAATAGTTTTGGGTTTTTCATTATAGTTTAGTTTTTATTTTGTTGTGACTTTTTTTCTTTTAATTCAGTTTTAATTAGTTTTTACAGTGGATTTGCTAGTTTTTATTAGTTATTGTTTGTTTAGTGCTTAGTTTTAATTTAATTTCATTTTTATTAGTTCTAGTATTAGTTTTTTTATTGATGGAATAAAGTATATTTGCCAATGCATCCTCAAACCTGTGATGTTCCTGTGATTTAAAGCAGTCTATAGCAACACTTTCCTAAAATAATTGTGTAACTCAGTTTTGCCAACTAAGGACTTGGGCGGTTATTTTAGGATGATGACATAGTTGTCTCCAACCCGGTCTATTGCTTGTTTTTCACGTGAGCTACTGAGAGAAGCTAGCATGTTACGATTGTCATAGTCAGCCATCTTGTGTTAGCTTGATTCATGCAGTTTTTCCCTTGAGAAGTATTCCACTTATTTTATCATCTGTTTCCACTACAAGACACTTGATTTTATTTTTCTCACAGTCATATTCAAAGAAATCCCAAAGTGGCTGTCGCCACTTTCTCCCAACTTTTGTTGTCGTCATTTGGCAGACGATGCTGAGCAGCAGCAGACTGTAAACAAGTGTTGTTACAAACCACAGCTAATGTGAAACTACTCAATTAAAAAAATAAAAATAAAAGATCCACACGACTCAAAATAAATCGACAAACACTAAAACTAAGGATATTCTATCCATAATTTCAGTTAGTTTTTTAAAAAGATAAAACAGTTTTAGTTGTTAGTTTTTTTTTTCATTTTCTTGTAGTTTTTATATATATTTAGTTAACTAAAATGTTTTTTTATTTCAGTTTTCATTATTTAGTTAGTTTTAGTTAACAATAATAACCCTGGTCCACTCTGATACATATTTGAAGTTTTTCAAAGTGGCGTCTGAACTGTCGTGTTGCATTTCATCTGACTTTTACATCTGTGGGGTGGGGGTGAGCAGATCAATCCAAGTAATAATAAATATACTCATCTCGAGTCATGCAGTTTAAATTTTGTACCTCCACACGTCTTCAGCTACAGAGCAGAAGCTACAGTATATAGTCATAAACCCCTCCATCAAACAAGAACGGACTGAAGCTGTAAGGGGGCTGAGTGTGAAGTGCCTCATTTGGATTTAAAAAGACAGCCTTAAAACGAGTTGATCTGAGACACAACTCCGAAAAGGGGTGAAAGAGGGGCTTGTGGAGCTACAATAAGGAGGAATTCAGACCAAAGCATTGCAGTTCCACTTTATAGACCCCAAATGAATGGTTTAAATGTGAAAAAGATGGATTTAAAAGCATGATATTGGGCTCCTGGTTTTAGAGATACTGACCTAAAATTTAGTGTGGTGGCAGGTGAGATCATTGCCAAC
Source organism: Austrofundulus limnaeus (assembly GCF_001266775.1). NCBI lineage: Eukaryota > Metazoa > Chordata > Actinopteri > Cyprinodontiformes > Rivulidae > Austrofundulus > Austrofundulus limnaeus. The sequence continues at coordinate 1,425,517 of NW_013952493.1, forward strand.
ACAGACTCTGAGCATCTTGTAATGTCTTGTGAGATCATGCTCTGTGTTATCTTCAAAGTTTTACTAAAAAAGGTTGTCTTTCTCAACATAAAATGATCTTAGTTGAAAACRTCAGCATGAAAGTCTGCAGGCGATATCCATCCCTCCAAGGAACGCAATGCTTTTAATTTACACCTCACATTACTTCTGATTCCCCCCACCTCGTATTTTTCTATCAATCAGCGAGGAGCCCCGTAGAGTCAGGTTAACAAGAGTTTCTCCTCTGAGACAGCCCAACTGTGGGCTTCATTAAAGACTGCCTCCCTGCAGGGCACTGAGYTGCCACGTGGACGTCTCTGACTCTGCAACCTGTCACATGATGTTACWGCGCTGCACTCTCAGCTGTCAGCACACAGGTACCTGTTTGTCCCCACGAAGACACTCACTGACTCAGTTTTTTGACGACTGCGCGAGTGTGTTTCTGCAAGTTTGTGCAGTTTGCTCGGGATCATGTTTTTTTGTGTGCCGTTTAGGTTTGCACAAATGAACTTTTGTGACAGTGATTTTTCTGCTGTGTTTTCAAGATGTTGTCAGCAGCTCTAATCGGTAATAAAAGCATGTGAGACATTTAGTAATGCAAATGCAGAGACAAACATCTGGCAATTACCAATTATCCTAACACACCCCTCAGCTGAGAACCAACTGTGGTGCTGTACAGCCTTTCATCCATCTTCTTCAAATCTTCCCATCATGCGGTGGTATCTTCTTCATTTCCTACCTTCAGCTCTCTGTCATCCTCTCCTGGTTCCCTTTTATCTGCTATCCCATCCGTCTCAGCCCCTTGGCCAGGCTGCTGACGTCTGCAGCAGGAGTCATGCAGAAGTGCCCTAAATCAAACTGATTTCTACTGAAGTGCAAACATACATGTGAGCCAACACACCTCCCAGGTGCACTCTATTAACTGGTTTGAATGGTAAACAACTCTCAATAAAAAAAGATGTCACATTTTTTATTTAAGAGAACAAATAGCAGATGCAGTGGGTGCCTGGTAAGGCATGCATTTTTGTGCAAAAGAGGGGCCACATGCACTTGATCCATCTCTTCTTGTTACACCCATTAAGAGTTATCTTTTTTTAATGTTTAAACCCATAAAGGAATGATCTATATGGATGTTGGGTGTGGTTAATTCAGTTGCTGTTAATGATAAGAGGCAACAAGCTAAATCCTTAGAAACATTTTTTTTCTTATTTGGATGAAAAAGCTAATTAATTTCAATACAAATGAAAATATTTGGAATTATGTTATGTATATCAGTGAATACATTATGTATACCTTTGTGTTTTATGTTCATCAGTGTTCTTCATTTTCATATTGCTTGTTTAATCATATGTTGTATGTTTTTGATTAAAATTGACAAGCAATCCAAACAAACACATGAAACTATTTGTGTTTCTGACTTACACAAAACATCAGTTTTTACATAATTTTTATTGCTGTGTACTTTTTTATTTAAATATACTTTATTATTTTGTTTATTTCCACTATAGTTCCAGTATTCATGTTTAGTTGGTTTGTTTCAATTGATTAATTTTTCAAGCTGAGTTTCTTTCTCCAACACATGACAAACAAAAAAATAAATAAATAAAAAATAAGCATGAAGGAGGAAATCAACTCACCTACTGCTTTTTCATAAAATCTGGAATCYGTTCATTGTTGGCGCTGGTTTCAGTGCTGTGCACAGAAGACAGCCATCTGTTCCACATTTGATTTTTTTACATACATATCCTCCCCCTAGAGCTTCAAAATCTGTTACCTGACCTGCATTTCAAAATATAYTCAACAAAAACAACACAATCATAAAAATTCAGTTTTTAGACAGTGTGCTAAAAAAGATTAGTTAGAATTTATTTGGTGGTATGTCTGTGATTTATTTGTTTTTATACAAAATTAAACAATTGAAAGAACATTTTGCAAGAGTGGTGGTTTCATAAATTTTCCTGGGGTTGTTTTTTCAGTGACAGAACCTAGCAGAACCCACTCTAACCCGGCTTATCCACACATCCTCCTCCTTCTGGCCGCAGCCGCCAGAAAACTCAGTAATCCTCTGTGATGGCTGTCAGCGCAGCGGGCACTATATCACAAGATGGGATTGATGTTTTATAGGCATGCTGTAGACTGCTATCAGCCTGAGGGTGGAAAAAACAAACGTGAGAGATGCACAATAAATCAGGACTGAAATGTGGCTACTGCAAAGCTCCGCAGCACCACAAAGAAAAGAGGCCATCTGAGGATTTCTCTCTGCCAAACCTACATTCAGCATTCCTGCAAAGGCATGCACTTGGGACGATTACTTGTTCACCTCAGGCTGCTTCACCACRCCATGGTACAGTGCTCTGGAGTTCAAATAAATTGAAGTTTAAGTTGCTGAAAAGGAGCCGTTACCTCTGTCTGTAAAATACTTGTGAGGAGAAAACAGACAATATTTTTTCCTCCTCTACTGCAGGGTGTTGTTACATCACGAAACTGCGTGAAACAAACACAATAGGACAAAAGTATCCTAAAATAGCTTTGCATTAAGTTTAACATTGGTCTCTTGAGTAGGACAAAAAGTTCTGAAAGTGCAAGGACAGTTTTTCTGTAAGACACAAGAGTTAACATTTTCAAACYGCATGAACATGAATTAATGTTTAAAATTTAGGCAAATGAACATTTGGTCAAACAAAATTTACACAGACAGTGAATGTGCCGTCACYGCCTCTTTGATGAAACATGTATGTTTCACAGTTCTTTAATGACTCTTCATTCACAAGTTTACAGAAACCTCGGATCACGTGTCAAGCTGAAGGCCCGCAGGACAAGTGTCGTCCACCATGGSATTTTATGTGGCCTGCCAGAGCTTCAAAGATATTTTAATGTCTTTAAAATAAGCTTAYGCTGCTTTCAAGCYGTCGTAAACTACATTTCTCAYAGTGCATAATGTTGATTATTTTGCCTGCAATTTGACAGCATTCCACCACTAGGTGAAGGGGCCAAGGGTTCAAAAATAGACAATTGCCGGTAGCCAGCAGCTGATGAAATTTGCCTTGTAAAATGTCCATTTCACTTGCTGGCTACTTTTACTATGGCCCAGTTGTAATGRGAAGTGGGAGTTTTCCACTTACAAGTCATAAATTTAAATTAGAATGCCCCTCTAGTGGAAATTATTTGTGAGAAAGTCAGTTTCTCAGTTCAGAGTTTAGGATGGTGGCGACTTACCACAAGTCAACAGTGAGTAAAACTCTCTTACTTTTACTTTTAATACACAGTATTTCAGTATTATTTATTTTACATTTAGTCAGTTGTATACGTARTGCATTTCAGTATTTATAAAATGTGTTAAAACACTGTTTCTATGCACAAAATACCACATAGAGCTCAGTAATAGTATGTTAACGGTGCTCAGCTGAAGCAACAAAATGAGGAACGTGACATTTCATGCTTTGTCAAAGTTAACATAAAGTTAACATAATTACAGCTGGCCATTAGAAGGAAACCATAATGCTCATRTGGCTCTCACTGAAAATGAGTCTGATACCCCTGCCTTAAATCAACTTACACTRTCCCCATTCAACCAGATATCATCATTTTTAGTCATAGGAACCACAGTTAGCTTTCTTCCCAACCATTTATAGTAGAAAAAGCCTACGTAGACACACATGCAGTGGCATCCTAAAAGTATGAGTTTTTCATGTGAGAACATTTCTGCGATACTGTTTCTGTTGGCTTGTACGCTGCTTCCCACTTGGAGGATGGGGACACCATGTGTGGTGTTATCAGTACTCAAAATGTATTCAGAGGAGTGGGCACACAGCGTAAGTCCCAAACTGTTTGTGGTAAAAAAAAAAAAAAAAAAGATAAGCCAATGACTGCTTATCTGTGTTTATGTAGCCAAATAAAATCAACATTCTTAACCTTTGGCTCTTTGTTTAAAGTGGAGGCAGAGTGAAGTTAGGAGGTTTTGTATACAGATTGGTGAATAAATATATTAAATAAATTTATTGGTGAATAAATTTTAATTTGTTTTAATTGGTTTTATGTGTTTGTTTTATTGTATAGTTTTAATTTTGGGATTTGGCTTTTATTATGTACTGTGACTGTCGTGTGTTTTATTGACTGTGACTGTACAGCACTTTGGTCCTATGGTTGTTTAAGTGCTTTATAAATAAAGTTGGTATGGTATGGTATGGTATGGTATGGCATGGTATGGTATGGTATGGTATGGTATGGTATGGTATGGTATGGTATGGTATGGTATGGTATGGTATGGTATGGTAT
>NW_013952493.1:1430424-1433411 GCF_001266775.1 Austrofundulus limnaeus
TGATTCAACCACTCAACCACTAGATGTTGCTGAAAACGACAAATCCTTCACACTGTGCCTTTAAAGAAGCTACTGTCAATTGTTGTTGATACTTTTTATATAAACAAATTGAACAAAATATTCATATTTGTCCTAAGTATTCAATGATCATTAACAAAATGTTATCGAGGGAAGATTAATAATAATACTTAACATAATTGTAATGGAAATGTTTATTTGTTTATTCACCCTCGGGGTGACCCTTACATAATACACAAGCATWCACCAAACTAGACAATGTGGTGATTGCTGTGTCAGTAAAATACTTTTACCAGAAAAGTGTCTTGTTATTTTTATGCTTGCTATAATCCCTTTTTATTGTTTTCTTGCTACACCATCTATCTCTGTGTTTGTCAATGTAATCCATGATGCTGATGGAGTCATGTCGTTTCTTRGAAATACATTTCTACAAACTGCAGTTGTCTCAGACATCACTGTGTGCCAAGGTCAGTTTGTGCTGCTATGAAAAGCAGAGAGAGTGAAACAGGAGGGTAGGTGTAAGAAAAATACATAAAGTAATACTCCTTCCTCCCCTCCCTTAATTCTCTATCAAACCTAACTTCAGCGTTCTGACGTTTTCTTATGCAACACCACCCACTGAGGTCCCATTATCACCTCCCACAACACACGCATGTACACACAGTCCACCCACACAGGAGTAGCCTTCAGCGTATTTGTTCTGCGTGGGAGGAAAGTGACATCACTGGGCCCACCTGCGTTGTGTGTGCAAACACAAAAACACCACGGGATWAACACAACGTGGCCTCAAACTGAAGTAAAAATCAAAACTGATACAATTCAGWGAAAGTTTAATWTGTGCTRAAATGTTTTTTWTTTTTTTWAAYGAGGACAAAACCATGAGAAAAAAAAACAAGACCCAAGACTGCAGACTGAGWCAAGGAAGCTCAAAACAAACCTAACTTTTATMAATCCATCCATTATCTTCCGCTTGTTCSAGWGCCAGGTTGTGGCAGCAGCAGCTTGAGMAGGGAGACCCAGACCTCTTTCCACATCCACCTCTTCCAGCTCTTCTGAGGGGGATTCCAAGGTGTTCTCACCAAAACAAGAGACATGGTCTCTCCAGCATGTCCTGGGTCTTCCTCAAGGTCTCCTCCCATTCGRACATGCCAGAGGCGYCCAGGAGGCATCCCAACCAGATGCCCAACATCATCTGACTCATCTCGATGTGAGAAGCAGCATCTCTACTCTGAGTCTCTTCCAGATAACTAAACTTCTCACCTTATCTCTAAGAAAGAGTTGCTTTGAAGCTCAGATCCCTCTTCACTACAACAGACCGGTACAGCTTCCACAATACTGCAGACACTGCACCTATACAGTACATACATCAATCTCGCGCGTCCTTTGTCCCTCACTCATGAACAAAACCCAAAAATACTTGAACTCCTCCATGTGAGGCAGAACCTCAGCCTCGGCCCAGAGAGAGAGAGCAATCCACCCTTTTTCGACGGTGGATCATGGACTCAGATTTGAAGGTGCTGATCCTGATCCCAGCCGCTTCACACTCAGCTGTGAACATCTCCAGTGAGAGCTGAAGATCACGGCGCGATGATGACGACATAACTACATCATCTGCAAACAGCAGAGATTAAATCCTGAGGCCACCAAACCAGACTCCCTGGCTGCACCGAGAAATTCTGTCCATGTAAGTTATGAACAGAATYAGTGACAACGGGCAGCCCCGGCGGAGTCCAACTTCTATCCTGAAGGAGTTCAACTTACTGCCGGCAACATGAACCAAATTCAGTGGACCCACAATCTCATACTCATGGAGCACCCCCCACAGTGTACCTCAAGGAATGTGGTCGAATGCCTTCTCCAAGTTCACAAAACGGACAGAATGGGCAAACTCCCATGACCTCTTGAGGACCCCAGTGAGGGTAAAGAGCTGGTCTAGTGTTCCACAAACAGGACAAAACCTGCGTTGTTCCTCCTGAACCTGAGGTTYGACCATCGATCAGACTCGCTTCTCCAGCACTTAACTTGTATTTTCAAAACAAAAAGGACTGGGATGAGGCAAGGAAACCAATTATGTTCGYCTGCAAATGGAGAGAAGACAAACTRAATAGGCTGGGGCTGATGARAAGGAGTGACTGCAGCTGTGACTGAAGGAACAGGGAGCAGGTGGAGATGGGTGTGGTAGGCCTACAGGCTGGTGGCACAGAGGAATAAAAAAAGAAGGCACAAAAAATTATATCAAGTGGACATACAGATTTTAGGRGATGTTTGACTTCTGATTAGTGACTACTCAAGATTAAATTGGTTAAAGATAACATAAAATTAGGTGTTTTAACAAGTCAACAACACAAATACCAGGTTGGTTTGATATGCTTTATGGTTGACTATGAAAACACATCAAATTCTGTTTTTTTACATCACTAAGGGCTCATGGTTACACACTGCCTGCAGTCATAATAATGTCTACAATATCAATAATTACCATTAATTCAGACAGGAAAAAAACAATTCTTGTGTAAATAACAAACTTCATCTTTGTAACTAGCTTTTAGGAAATTAACTAACCCATGTGAATAAGTCTAGCTGGTGCCCAACTGTTCATATTAGTTTTATTAGCTTACATGTCTTACACTACAACACAACGATTCAATTAATTTTTCTTCTTAGGAGATGGAATGTCACACACACACATTTCTGTATTTCTAATCCTTATGAGGACCGTTCATTGACTTCCATTACATTTCTACAGCCTAACCCTGACCACCAGCCCTAACCCTAACCTCACAGGTACCTACCTACCTGACCCTAAAACTAACCTAAACTCAATTCATACCTTAGTCCTAAACCCAACCCCCATGCCCGAAAATGGAGTTCCACCGTATTAGGACCAGTCTTTGGTCCCCATTAGGACTACTGGTCTTGACAAGGTAGGTGTGTATACTGGAAACTGTCTTAAATAGGTAACAAAACAA
>NW_013952493.1:1433477-1438497 GCF_001266775.1 Austrofundulus limnaeus
ACACACACACACACACACACACACACACACACACACACACACATACACACACACACACACACAAAGAAGAAGAATATGTATGAAGCAATAAAAGAAAGCTGGCTTTGAGCAGTTTGTTTTTGAAATATGTTTGGCTTTAACATCCTTCAGCTGCCAATTTAACTTGTAGAAACGGAATAAAAAAATAATAAAATGCCAATAGTTTGAGCTGACACTATTTTCTGGTTTCTTCCTCCAACAGGGAGCCAACYCTGCTTTTCCTGGCAACAGACAGCAGAGCAAGAAAATGTAGGTTGGATGGAGGAATCTCTCTCGTTACCGCCAACTCGGGCCTCATTATTGCCTCTGTGTGCAGTGCTGTTGGTTGACAGGTGAGTGGTACATTCCCTAAATCATTGCACAAGCTGGACTTTACCACTGATGCTACACTCTGCTAACGCAGAGTTACTGTTGTTAATCTTTTCAGGAAAAAAAATCAAATGCATTTGGTGCAAACGAATATGTAAAAATTCAGCAGAAATTTTCATACATGAGCGTATCAGTGCTCAAAGCCAGGGGGGAAATAAGTTCTATTCAGTAGAGCACGGCCAAAACATCTGCTTGACAGTTGTGCTCAACTCGAGCTGAAGGCAGTGAAAAGATTTCAAATTCAACTCGTTTTACCCGAACATGCTGCTCCACTTCAATATGTTCAACATTATATTGTAGAAGGAGCTGATCCTCTGGAAGTAACATGTCCTAACTCACTGAAAGGTGAAGTAAACAGAAAAGGAGGTCAAACTATGACAGTAAATTGTATTTTTGTTTGAACAAGATCAGTTTTATTTGTTGCATTTAGTCAACAAAACTAAACTTTTTCTGACTGGGGATGTGGCACATTGAGGTCTTCAATTCACATGCAGGAGAATGCATTTCTGCTTTCAGTTCCACGTATTTAAAAGCTCAGCGCTATAAGCCCTGGTATGATCAGAATGGTGGCTAAATAAGTGATAACATCTGCAAACATCTTATTTCAGAAATACTTGCCAGCTCCTAAAAACACTACAAAACCTAGTTTTACTATTTGAATATTGTAAATATGTCTGTTATTTCCATTAGTGGATGTAGATTAGTAAAATTTGATAACTAATAAGAAGCAGGATTAAGTAATAGTCTTCTCACTCCTTTTTGACATGTGAGCTATATTATTGTAGCCATATCCGTACACCTTTTAAGTTTTATTTTATTTTTTGTTGTAGTTTCTTTTTTTTACTTTTTGTGTCTCTCTTTGTGTAAAATGATTGTMTGTATGTAACATGCTCAACTTAAACCAGACAAACATAGTTTAAAAGCCACAAACAAAGCAACAGAAAAATGTCAAATGTGCATTTTCTGATTAATATATAAAAATGAAATGCTTCAGAATTAGTTTAAAGGTATGAACCTTGATTTTTTTATACTAAAGCAGTCTTGTGGGAAGGTGCCACATTGACAGATTTTGCATGAATATAGCTGAAGCTGACTTCTTCCTTTCTTTTGTTTTGATGGCTGGTGTGTAGATGCATTTTGTAGCCGAATACAATCAAAAGCCATATATGATCCAGATTTTCCCTCCTACTCTGCTTTAAAGGGGTTTCTTTAAAAGTACGTGTTCTGGTAATTATGGTGCATGACAATGGAAGTGCAAATGGAAAGTGTGTGTAGAACTGCACGTGAGTGTCCTGGGACGCCTTATTTGGTGGGATGGTTGAAATTCCTGAGCTCTGAGTCCGCCACTGCTTCTCCAGCTCTGGAGACGTTTCCTGGTGATGTTTCAACAGGTCCACTGACAAACAGTTATCTCTGCTTTCAGCTGCTCTGAAAAACCAGCACCAAAAACCTCCTGGGTTATTACTTATTGACACGGAGACAGCAAAAGTCTCTTCTGCAGCTCAGGAACAAACTTCCATTTCTAGTTGACCTCATCTTTTCCCCGCAAAAAGTCACAAACCTGACATAGACGTTCTCATTCATGATTGATGCWCTGCACCTCTGCTGGTAAATACTACAGAGATAGCTTCTTTTTTTTTTTACTTCCTGTCCCACTTGATCCACATGAATCTAGGCAATGTTTGCCAACATCAGAAGCGACAGAGAAAAAGAGCCTCCATTAAGAACTCGAGCATAAATGAAGTCTGTTGGCAGAACAGCCCCGTCCTGCACGCTCCCATCCCAAGTGTAAGGAAACAAAGTGCACATTTCATGACTTGGAGGTGGCTGGTCATCTCCTGTTTCTTTTTTTAATATGTGCAAATATTATTCATGAAAGTGTTCAAAGTACAAGTCCAACCTGACTGAAAGTAGACAGAAAATGTTTTTTTCTTTTTCTTTTTAAGGCAATGTTTATGTTTTCTCAGCTCCAGAAAAGACTTAATGTTGACATGTACCCTATAGAGAAAGACTGAAGAAATAAATATATATTTACCCCAGGGAGATTGAAGTGTGTTTTACAACTTTCCTTTTTCCCACTCAGAGCAAGTACAGAAGGTGCACAGATGCATTTTTATTATTGTTTGTTTATTTGTGTGAAGAATATACTGTATATATATANTATGTATGTATGTATGTATATTTCTCATGCAGATTTCTCCTCCAGTCTGTCCATGAGCGCCCTGGCATCTCTCCTGATTACAAATCAGTCTCTTCTGGGGTGTGAAGGCTAGAGAATTCAGAAGATTCCTGTCTCATTGGAGGACACACACACACACACACACACACACATAGTGGCATGCAAAGCTATGGCACCTTTGCTCATAACTTTTGTTTCTGTGAATACTTAGATTAATTTAATCTTAAAACATCTTAAAACATTTTGGTATCCAACTTCAACAGCAAAATAATAAAAAAATGTATTTTATTTATAGCTTATTTTTGCTTGTTTAGTTTTGTTCAGTATTCAACTATGATTTCAAGTCTTTGCATTGATGTGTTTAGAAGTTGAAGAAATGTACCTGGTATTTTCAGAGGTGCACTCAAGCAACAGATTGTTGGATTTACTTGACCAAGTTCGGTCAAAAATTTCCACGCAGCTGAGTTGAGTAAATGTATAGCAACTTTCACGATTACTTTCAAAGAAAATGACTTTACTGCACCTCATTTTTAGAGTGCATAAACAACCCCTTTCATGATCATATTTAAATTTGTTGTCTGATTGTACTGTTCCCTTTCTTGATGCTATTATTGAATTGTTCCCTTCTGATGTTATTATCTCTAGTTTGGTCTTTTTTTGTTCAAAGTGTGGTCTTTTTTTATCCTTTATCCCTTATTACCTTGTTAGTGTCCTTTTAGTGCTTATTMTTTAAAGTATGGTTGTCTCTCGGCATTCAAAGTGGTCGGCAAAGTAAGAATTTCATTACTCAGGGAAATGTTTTCATCTGTGTATATGACAATAAACACTTTGAGTCTTTGAATCTTTTTGCGTGTAATGAGATGTTAAATTTCAAAGTAAAGAAGTAAAAGTGTAATTTTCATATTTTAAATGTAACAAACTAAAAGTAATGATTTTTAAAAAAAAATACTTGATGAAATTACAAACTCTTAAAATATTACTAAAGTAAATGCACTTTGTGACTATTTACCTCTGGGTATTTACACCAGGGCGTCCCTGACCTCTCACCTACTGATCACTGGAGATAAGCACAAGCTCATTAAGAACAAAAAATAAATTATAACAAACAAGACTTTTTTTAAAATTGTTATAGATATCAATGGGTACAAGAGTCACGGTTTTATTTTCTGCTCTGCCGAACGAAGAACACATCAGATATAAAATAAAGTTTTATTTCTTTCTGATAAGAGAAAGCAAGTGGAGCATGAAAGGCCTATCAGGTATTTATAACTTGTAAAGTGGTAACTTATTTCCACATTGACTTCGGTCAACATACTCAGTTATCTGTTCCAACACTCGAGTGCGAGGCATGATTATGGGAGTGGCATGATAGATTGCACTGGAAACTGAAGTACGTCACCCTGAGGCGTGTTGGGAGGGTGGGGGGGGGGGTCGAGTTTGGTGTCAGTTTGTTTTTGCTTTTCCTTCTGCAGATAAGAACAGCTGCAGTTAAAGGGCCAGGGCTGGGAGCTTATGTAGATATCTACACGAAGGTGAGGGTGTAAATGCAATAAAACAGGCGCAAAATCAACAGTTTAACTCCTAAAACCACATTTAACCTTATCTTAGTGTATGGATATCTGTCYCTGGAAGGTATTTAGAAGAATATACACATTTCTGAAGAGCTGTTAACAACTACTACATTAAAATTCTACTGATGCTTACAGGCTTTTGAGAATATAGAATTAGTTTGATCTATTCTAATATCTGCATAACTCTAAAATATCAAAATTTTATGCAATTGTTTGATCTCAATACTGAGTATAGTCAAAGAAAAACAAAGAAGCATATTCTCTTATGATGGTTTAATATCTTTACTTTCCTCAGTGATAAAAAAGACAAGGTGTGGTGCAGTAATGATCCAGCTTGTCTTTGTTCAGTTGGCTTCAGTGTGCCTCCAGAAATAGACCTGGAGCTGGACCAAGGCAAAACCCCATTAACGGATTTTTTGGTCGAGGAAGGTGACATCACCATACGGGCTTGGTTGGCTGAGCAGAGCTCCACCTGGTTTTATGACATGCAAGGCAGGAGGTGCTGGGGGGACCAAGCGGTGATCTTGGCATCACATTTAGCTCTGACACCAACGKCGGCCACCGTGCCTGTCCTGTTCCCTCCACTTTTTAAGAGGCATCGTGTTTTTCTTTGTTGACTTGTGCTCTTCTGGTCCCATTTTAACTCCCCTGCAGAATATCTCCTCGCTTGTGTTTAAAAGTGCTGCATTTATCAGCAGTCTCATCAGGTTTTTTTCTTTCGTCCTTAATCCTTTAGACACGCTTAGGTTCATAAAAATAGAATTTGCATGAGCTGGTATATAACATATGTGTGTGTGTGTGTGTGTGTGTGTGTGTGTGTGTGTGTGTGTGTGTGTGTGTGTGTGTGTGTGTGTGTGTGTGT
>NW_013952493.1:1438548-1440801 GCF_001266775.1 Austrofundulus limnaeus
GTGTGTGTGTGTGTGTGTGTGTGTGTGTGTGTGTGTGTGTGTGCGCTGAGGGACCAAGACTAAAGTGGATAACTGCTGTCTTGAAACAACTCCAATCTCTTGGACTTATAGCTCATCAATCCAGTCAGTATAAAACACTCTAAACTGAGCTATTTAAAAAGTAACATAACTTTAGCACCGAACCATAATTCAAGCTATTTTAATACAACTTGAACTCATTTTCTGCAAACTTACAAAACATAAACTGGATTTCTTTTCCAGGAATGATCCTACTAGCTTCTTCATACTTTCTCCTTCACTTCAGCCAAAAGTCTTTGCTGGTCTCGACCTCATATGTCCCGTTAATTCACACCATGTGTAGCATAACAGCATGCAGAACGAGGGAGCTGATTATGTGCGACTTCACTTCTCTGCCCCTGTTACACTTGCTAAAAACTCCCAGTCCTGACTAGCAATTTACAGCAAAGTGTCAGTAAAAGTACCATTTAAAAAAAAAAGAAAAGCTATAACATCCGGAGTGTGCAAGAATAGGTCATTGCCCACTGGTTATTTTCCGAACGACTTGTCCTGTGCAGACAGTCATACGTGTGCACACAGTGTCGCAGACCCAGATAAACAAACACACTCCCACCGGCGCTTGTATCAGCGACTCGAGATAAAACACACACACACACACACACTGGGGCTGAACTTTACACAGCCATATCAGGCCCTGAGTGTATCAGAGGACACGCAGACGAGCAAGTGATGAGGAGAGAGCTGGAGGGGTGGAGGGGTGGGGGTACTCTGATGTGACAGCAGGGTCAGGGTGATTTTAACCATCCAGCACTGGCCTCGAAAAGCTTTAAGACCAGACAGGCTGTGTTACAAAAACAGGCTGTTCTCATCTAAAAAAAATCTATTTTTACTCCAAAACAATTAAATAATAATTAGCTTGACTTTATTCTCAACTACAGTACTTAATTCTAATGATTTATTAGCCTACCACCGTGTTAAAATTCATCATCCACTTTCCTAATGTAGCCATTTTCATAAAACTCTAAATGTGTTGAAAAGAAGGGGAAAAACTTCCWAACTAAATTAACCTTAAAAGTTTTCGCACTGAAATTCATTGTGTTGCCTCTTTTTTGAGTCGATCTCAAAGTCACCATGGATAAATATGTAGTTTCTGCTTTTATTGTCTTACTCTTGAACCTCCAGGAATGAAAGCACCTGCTTAATATGCACCTCTTTGGATCTTATTCCACCTGGCACAAAAAGAAACCCGCTAGTTACCCTTTAACAAGGCCACGTGGTCAGGGCCACTGGGTGAAATGTAACTGATCAGCTTAGCTTTCAGCTCCATTARCACCATTATTTCACTCTGCGTGAGCATTTTATTAGTCATGAAGCAAGTCTTATTGTAACATCTGACCTGCATCAGTGCCAAGTATACTGGTTGTRCCATTAGCATGATTGTTTGCAGAAATTAAGTTTATCAGATTTTTTTTTTCTGTTGATCTTTTAATGTGTTAAGGTTTAATTTATTTCCATAATGTAGCTTCTAAAAAGCGTTTCACTACGTTCACAAACAGCCTTGTGTGGGTACTTTAGCTCAGTTTTTTCAGGCTACACACAGTCCCACTCCCACTAACCGTATGTGCCACGACACTCAGACCACCAGGGAGGAAAACGGGAAAAGCCAGCACAGCTTTCACGGTGTGGGAAATGTTGCTGAGAACTTGTTTGTGAATATATCTGCAATGCAGAAAGGAAAAAAGGAACTACGCCGAGAACGATTGGCTAATCCTGCAGTTTAGATACTCTCATGCTGCAAGTGGATTGCCCAAGTTCTCAGTCTAAAATGTGCATTAAGCAAAACTTGCTGTATAACTTCAGGGAGGAAAAGTAGTTTCTGCCCCGACGTTTAGAAAACCTCCCCACATCTAACAATCTGCTTAAAATGAACGCCTCCGACAACTCCCAATAACGAAGTGAACCAATGTTATTTCCAAGCTCTTTTAATACAAACTTAATAAACTATCAGTCCCTCTTAACATGTAAGACACTGACTCAGAATACTTTGTTATACCGTTTGTTTTTATCAAGTATTGCACAATGTAGGTACAAAATTAATATACGATTACATTTTGTCCATAATATAGCAAAAATCTTTTAAACTCTTAACAGAAAATACAATTCTTAAGTTTTTCAAAAAAGCAAATATTCTTAAATCCCACCACTACGGAATATTCTGTACACAATCTTTAGGAT
>NW_013952493.1:1441084-1448527 GCF_001266775.1 Austrofundulus limnaeus
TACTGAAAGAGGCCATAACTTGTGGTGGTGTTATTTTTTTTGTTTGTTTTTTTATTCATTTTTTTTTTTATCTTAAAACAGTTGCGTTAAAAAATATTTTGTGCTTGGTTGGCAAAAGAAACAACAATAATGCATTTTGAAGTTTAGGTAACCAAGCTTGGACATCTTGTACTACAAGCTTCATTGTTTAAGAAAGAAAGAAAGAAAAAATAAACAAAAACAGAAAAAAAAACAAGTATAACTCAAGGGGGCAACATTATTCACCCTCGGGCTCATGCTCTTAGACTTGAAACTTGGATCTTACACGTTTACAAGTCACTTTTTTCCTTTTATCTTTGACATTCTGTTTTTGTTTACACTTTTTTTTGTCGTTTTGTTTTTGAAATGTGCATTTGTTTCCACCATCACATTATTTCTGGTCGTTTCTGTACGAAGTAGGAGCTTAAGTAGTACCTTTACGTGTACTAGTTGGCCATAACTGGCTGGAATTGCTGGTTAGAATACTGCATGTTGCTTAAGCTGAAATTCAAGCCATCAATGAGGGACTTGTCGTTAAGGCCACCGTAGGCCGCAAACAYGTCGAAGGCATTGCTGTACTGCAGCGGGCTGAGGCTGAGCGAGCTGTCCCCGGGAAACAGGGCGCTCTGGCTGCCTTGGCCCTGCAGGCTGGGGAACACAAACTCCTTGGCGTTGGGGGACAGGGCCGAGGGTTTCTGGTGTTGCGGCTGCACRCCGAGCCCCAGCCCGTACAGCGAGTGCATGGAGGTGGAGATGGCTTTCTGTTTGAGGAGACTGTTCACATTCAGGCCCAAGTTGGTGGGAGAGGTACGTGCCACTTTGTTGCCGGCGCTGCTCCCGCCGCTGCCGCCGCCATTGTTGCTGTTGTTGTTGCGCCCACTGCTCTTCATCTTAGTGGAGCCAAACTTGGTAGCAGCGAAGGTGGCCGTCGTGAAGGTTAAAGGCTGAGTGGAGCGGGGCATGAAGGTGGGACTGACCGCCGCAGAGTGGCCGAAAGGAGGAGAGGGAGAGCTGGAGCCCGGAGAGGCGCTGTTCGCAGGCTCGTTGATGGGCATGAAGACCTGCGCATCGGGGTTGAAACTGTTCTTGATCTCTTTGTCCAAATCCAGCCCTCCGTTCATGGCTCCACTTTCGTTGCTGTCGTCGACATACAACACTTTGACTGGCCCCTTCTCACCGATCTGGTAAGACACTTCATAGGGGTCAATCCACACGCTGAGGTCCTGGGGCAGGTTATTGCGAACGTCCTCGATCTCCAGCCCACTCTCTTTGGCTGCTTTCTCCACCACAGGGTCCACCTTCTCGCCCACATGGATGCATCTGAATCCTGAGCCCTTGTATGGCTTGTCCGGGTACCAGTGTCCTTCATATTTCTGCTTCAGCTGCCGCTCCAGCTCCTCGCCGAATATGTTGACCCGTCGCCTTGGCAGCTTGTTGTACAGGTACGAGATGATGAAGTTGAGAGCTACTTGGATTTCAAGCTGCATAGCGAACTGCTGAAGTGTTCCAGGTGTGTGGAGATTAGCTGTGTCTGACCTTGAACGCGTCCACCGAGTCTGCTTTGTTTATCCGTGTTTGGCAACGCAGGCGTGCTCCAGGCAGGGTGTCAAAAAGCAAACTGGACTCGGATGAAACGGCTTCAAAATCAAGAGTGCTGGTTTTGTAAAAGTGGTGTCCTTCCACAGGGTGATATATATTTCCTGCAACAAAAAAATCAGACAAAACACGGAGAAATTGTAAGTAAAATTAAACTAAACTTAAGAGGATCCAGTTTTTTATTTATATTTTAACAGCAAATCTGTTAATCGTACGGTCGGTGGAGACAAAAAGTAATAAAAATGAACCAACTTAGAATCACGCTTTTGTTTTCGTTGATGAGACAAATGTCAAAAAGTAGCTACCAGAGCACATTATCCTCACACCAGAACAGGGAATCCTCTTACATAACAGGCTTCTGAAGAGCCACCATAAGGCAGAGAGAAAGAGACCGAGAGAGAAAGTACCGCAGGGATCCTGCGTTTTAATCAACAGCAAACCCAACAAAGTTAATGCTTTGAAATAATTCCTGATGATGGATAAGTTGATGAGGAAACGATCAGGGTGGATTTCAGAGCTTACAGCCCAGTCACGGGTTTATTTTCTGTGCAGAAAGCGCCGATTAGTCACAGAGCTGTCTGCACTGAAAACACTGTCGAAATAAAGAYTTAAAACCACGTCTAAACGCAGGTTTAGCAGTTTTAAGGAAGGAAGAGGAAAGACCCTTACCACCCTGGTATTATTTGGTTTTATCAAGTTAATGGTGTTGCAAATGCGAAAATAAGTCTGTAAAGACTCTTGAAAACGTCAAATACAACAGGGAACAGAAAATTAGCCATTAAAAATGCAATAGCTTTGTGTCTATCTAGTTATTCAGTTTCCTGAGACACAATATCCTGAACACTTTCATCGCCAGAACATAGCCTACACCCCTCCCAGAACATAGCCTACACCCCTCCCTAACTTCGGCAACTGACGTTTCCAATCAGCTTAAAAAGTACAAATAAAGCCATACAGCTACACACGTAGACATTGATATTGTAAGTAAACAAGCTGAAAATACTTACTTATTGTAAAAAAAAATTCTCAGTAGTTTTGAAGTACCGTTGGATAGTGCAAATAGAAAAAAAAAGCATAAATACTTTCTTCACATAGATATATTAGCGACGTTACAAAAAACAATATTCCAGTACAAGTAGATTTCAGAGGATTGGCGTTTGAAGATTTGCTCCGGTTTCTGTTTTTAGGGTTATTTAGCGGTTTCTATGTTTTTTTTATTTTTATTTTATTTTTTTTCCCCTCGTTCAGCAGGCTTAGAGTAGCTCCCTCCTACTTGGGAGTTTCGCAACTTCGTCGACTTCTGGTTTACGGCTCTCCGTATTTATAGATTTCCTCCGCCATGGGCACGAGGCAGGCGGTGATGCGGTTTCAGAGGTCAAAACAATTCCTTTGGCTATGATTGGTCCACAGGATGAGTCCCACCCACTAGTGCTTGTCAGAGTCGTGCGCTCATTGGCGGAGCCGCGCTGTCAGTCTGACACATGATTCTGAGCAGTGGGAGAGACGCTTGTGATGACGGTTTGCGTCACAGCCAACCTAGGTCCGTGCTGACAGGGAAATGCAAAAATAAACGATTAGAAGACAAATATATCCTCCTGTCTCGAAACATAAACGTGAAGCAGTCGTGAGGGAGCTGACAGACAAGTAGAAATCATTAATCAAGTGGTTTATAGTTGATAATAATGACAAGGTGCTGCTGATATATTTTGAAACGACTATGAAACGACTCTTTTAATTTATCCCAGACACCAAAACCTTAAAAGGGGTTATCACTATATTGAAAACAATGTATGTTTGCAGTCTACCTTGAGAAACTCGTTGTTATGGCGCATGTATGTGTTTTGCCTTAGATGAGATTCCCTACAGCGGAACAATACATCAGTGTAGGTGGTGATGAGTGGTATGTAGAAAACACGAGCGCTGATTGGTCCAAAACGGGGCAGGAGCCCTCCGGTGAATGGTGTTGCCGTATCCAAGGTGCTGATGTAGGCTGCTGACGTCATTGCTTGGCTAAACGCACCCTGTTGCCCAATTAAAGGGCACTCACACAAATAGACGTGTGTGTACGCGAGAAGAGTGTGCAGAGGACCACTGTACACGCTTCAGCAATTTAATTTTAAAGTAAAAGTTTATCATGTTTACATTAATGAACAAAAAGTGGAGATGAAAAGGAAAACAGGAAAGCCACAGTAATAATATGCGAACCAGCTGGTTTTTTTTTAGTTGTTGTCTTCAAAACTAATCTGTTTCTAGTTTTACTTTTGTTTACTCAGCAGCTGGGACTGTAGTGGAAATAAGAGATGGTTTGTTTTGGTAGACATTTTAGATAATCTTCAGGCATTTTATGTATTGTTTTCTTACCAAGAATGTTTGTTGTAAGCAGGACCAACCAAATAAATGAGTATAGCTGAGAAGACGTGATAATGTTTGACATTGCCGTGTATGCTCTGGGAGTCGGACGTTAATCGTTGACATAAACACATTCTCTGGAAGCTGCTTCTCATTCTTTGGTATCTAAACACTGTTCAACACACAGCGCTCTGTTAGCAGAGTGCATGTTATGTGTGCTCTTGTGCTTGCTGTGGCAACAAACAGGAAGGTCAGAAGCCATTATGAGGCGTGTTAGGTTGCTATATTGTCTTAAGGTGTAATCCGCTAATCATTAGAGGCTAAGTATTCCACCACTCCCTGCCACTGCTAACATGTCTGCTGCTAAAGAAAGGTAAAGCACGCTGCCGTTCTCTGATTTCACAACTCCAGACCAAGGCTGTGCTCCACGTTGGGAGGGAATTATGTCAAATATTCTTGCTTTTTTATATCTGGCCTTTAAAAATAAGGCCTTGGGTTAGAGGGAAAGTTCAGAAAGTTCTGTGGGAAAAGTTACAAACAAAAAATAACACACCTGTTGTAGATAACTACTCGAATGACTTCAAATTGGAGAAAACTTGGACAATTTATGTTTTCATTCATTTAACCTTAAGAAACAACACACACACACACACACAGACACACACATATATAAATATATTAGCTAACCATTTCACCATTACTGCCAGCCTACCTCCATTGTGAATGCTTGAAAATCTGTGTTTTCTTTATTATTGAACTTACGCCATATTTTCTCTCCTGCATTCACTGTGTTTTTGTGTATTATTGTATATTTTGACCTGCATTGACCTTGTGTTTGATTTACAATTTTAGAAATTAATTCTTGATTTGATGTTTCAATTGTCGTTGCTTATATGTAATTGTGTTTTTCTGTTTCATTTTATTCTTTCCACCGTTCCTATACTGTTAATGATTGTACAGCACCTTGTGAATATATTTCTGTGAAAGGCGCTTTATAAAGAAAACTTTACTTACTTACTTACTTATATAATAGGGGTGCAACAATACATGTACCCGTATCGAACTGTTCAATACAGTGCTTTAGGTTCAATACACACTTGTATCGAACAATACAGATTTATAAAATTTATTTTATCAGCTTTTCTCCTGAAGCTGTGCTGTGTTGAAGGCTCAGTAGATCTGTTTGACTACTCCTTGTAGGCTGCATTGTCGAGCACAGATCCACCAAGAAACTCAATGTTTCAGCAACATTTAATTTAAAAACTGTACTTTTGAGGTTAAACAAATGTTCATGATTAATTTAAACAAATTACAAATTATGAAGGCCATAGAAATTTCTATTTTTTGTATCGAAAAAATATTGAACCGTGAGACTAAAGTATGATGCCATGTCTGCAACAGGCTGCAGTAGTGCTACAGCTAGCTGCTGCTAAATGCATGTCTAGCCAAACTGACGAGGTTGTAAAGGATTATTAGAGTTGATTTAAGATGACAGGAAACCCTCTCTGGGCTTGGTCTTGCTTGGAGCTAGYTGTTAGCTAATTAGCAATCAATGCRATGAATGTTGTTACGATAAGTTCATTGTTTCTTGTTTGAACTGCAGTTCAAATCAGTGAACCTATCGCTTTAAGTTTTTTAACTTGTGCAACATAAACCCTGCGGGCTTTTTTTTTTAAGGTTTGAGCTTTTCAGATAGAAAAAATTTTCAGACAAATGAAAGTCACCTTAAAAAGAAAAAAAAACAATGACTGTGTTACATAAGTGACATTTGGTGCAAGACCTCAATCTATATCTGTATCCCTAACAAATTTGATCCYACCTTGACTTCATATGAACAGATGTTGTCCTCATTCCCCTCTGTGACATAAACATTAAAGGTCATGAGATGGGACATTTTTGGAGTAATGTTCCACAAACAGATGGGTGACGAGATAATAATCCACTTTCCCTTCTGTGTAATTCATGTTGGGGGATGCATTGCACTAAAATGTGTTACCTTTAAAGTGAGGATACTATATTTTTGTTTTTCAATTGTTAATTTTGTGTTTTTTTGTGCTGTCTTACAGCAGTCACAGGTGAATCTAAGCAGCTGAAACTCAAGCACAAGATTTCTCTGACACTGAAGCACTTCCATGTCGGCCTCGCCTCCTCCCTTTCTTTTTTTTTTTCTGCCTCTCTGCCCTCCCTCCCTTCCTCTTTCTAGCTCGAATGGAAAACCTTTGACGTCACTGCTTGTTATTACTTAACACAGCTCTGCAGAGTACCCTGGTCTCCTCGTAACAGGCAGATGCTTTGCCTTCCCCTTTGAAAAGCAAATCAGGTGGTGGGCGAGACGTACAAGGACAGAGACGGAAGGGTGGAAAAAAAAAAGGACAGACTGGAAGAAACTGAGTGGAAAACTTGGAATATCTTTTTATGCTGCTAAAATTAGGACACCCACAAGCATCGAATACGCCTCCATTCACTCCACCTTTTTAAATAGACAATCTATTACAAATAAAGGCTGTTTTTAGCAGCATAAACCAATTACCTGCCATTCAATATCTCTGCCAGCAGAGCAGCTCGAGCTCTYTTTCCACACAAAGGTCGTGCCGTAATGCCATAAAAAAACATTCATTATGTTGGCATTGCTCACCTTTGCCTCACATCAACCAAACAAAGGTGGGCTTTCAAATGCCACGCCGACGATGCGAAAAAAGACAAATAGCGACACAAAATGACATAACAATCCCCCCTTGAATGAGCAGAGTAAAAATAAAGCTTTACATGTGCACATAGCTTCGGCATTAATTAAATCCCACTTAAGCTCGACTTGCACCAGATTGTTTCACCCAGCTTTCCGTCAGTCTGCAAACTAAACTAATTAGATCATCAACTGCGTTTCAAGCAGCAACATATTTCCTGATTCTTTATGCTTTGTTTGGGCTCTGGAACAACCTGTCTGCTGAGGCTGCTCGCTACACATCAACGCATCAGATCCCTGCAGTTAGTCACGCACCTTGCATACACATGGGAGGATATGCAGGGCTCGGTTTATATGTAAATACAGAGGTTAGGCTATCAGCTGTCATGACGGGCAGCGCAAACACTATTTCTCCCAGCGCAGTCGCCTTCATTACCCGCTGAGGCTGTTACATAATTCATCCCATCCCAGGCTGCTGGAGCAACATCAATAGTTCTATCGGCCATCTGCAGGSAGAACTTATAAACAAAAAGGGATTATTATTATTATTAGGTCAGATATCTCTGCAGACAAAATATTCGGTCTGTTCTTTTCATGTTTGTGTGACCTAAGTGCAAACCTAATGAGGTAGAGTTATAAACACTATGTAAGAAAACATGATCTGCTGCAAATAGCTTTTTTACCAGCCTCACTTTGGAGGAAAAAATGTTTACTTAAGTTATTTACAGCGGGTAAAATAAGTATTGAACATGTCACCATTTTTCTCAGTAAATATATTACTAGAGGTGCTAATGACA
>NW_013952493.1:1449911-1452565 GCF_001266775.1 Austrofundulus limnaeus
CATCATTAGCACCTCTGGTAATATATTTACTGAGAAAAATGGTGACGTGTTCAATACCTATTTTACCCGCTGTATATGTATGTATGGACGTATAGATCCTTTCTACCCAACCAGGATACTCAAAGCGCTTCACACTACAGTCTGTGACCTCATTTACCCATTCACACAGCACTCTACTAGATCTCCTACAAAGCTAACATGTACAATCAACTATGGACATGCCAATCACATTCATACACTGATGGGACACACATCACAGGCATTTGGGGTGAAGTGTCTTTCCCAATGACTCAACAACTGAGACAGCTGGACGGAGTATCGAACCGGTGACCTTCCAGTTCCAGGACGACTCCCCTAACCACTCCACCACAGCCGCCCCAGATGTACTGAGTAGCTCACTGGCTAGTCCAACTTGGGCCACGTTGACATTTTCTTGTTTTTCGTACCCAAAATTGAGGGGAGTGCTTCATGGATTGCATTATAAAGACTGTGTTCCCTTTGATTTGCTTTGATTCAACAACTTATGTGCAAAATACACCAAAAAATAAATAAGTATTTAAATCACATTTACCAAACTTTATAAACTCCAATACAAAAAGACCTAATAAAAACATTCCAAATTACCAATCCTATCCTGTAATAGGGTATATCTCACTGGGCTAAAACTGTTGGAGAGTCAAGTTTCATCATTTTTTGACTGGTTACGACCAACAAGCCATGTGTTGCACTTTGGCAAGCATGGCYTATTTTTTCAGWGCATGGCTTACAAAACTGSATTCTTGACTGTGCACACTATTTTATAACCCACAAAAGGGCCTGTTATGTACCACATTAATGCTTTGAAAAACTGGACTACATTTTTTAAATGAAGTCGGGCTGATTTGGACCAGTTATTCAATAATTATTACTTATCACTTTGGATGTTTTCTGTCATTGAGAAGCTCTTGTGGAGGTGTCCAAATTCGGCTCAGTCACACTAGCATTACAGAAACTAAAGTGAAGCAGCATGCGTCACAGCTACAACCGTGATGTGCTAATGCTAATGTGTGCTATGTATTGTCATTAATTCCACACAATGATAAAGTTCATTGTTTGCATTTGACCCATTACACGTGAGAATCACCCAAATGGAGCTGCAGGCAGCTGAGCGCCCGGGGGAGCAGTTAGGGAATGGGTGTCTTGGTCAAAGGACACCTCAACATGTGGGCGGGGCAGGGGGAATTAAACCAGTGACCTTCTGGTCCCAAGATACAAAAGTTTGAACGTGTTTAGGAGCTCCTGCCACTCATACAAGGACACTAAGAATCTTTCAAGACATTTTGGAGACTCACTTGTGAAAACTGGTCAACGTTCTCATCAGCCTTGCTTGCTCGTACAATAGATGCAGCTTAATGGTGGTAAATAGATGTGTTTTTATACTGTGTTCTATTCTTTAATTCTCAATTGTACTGTGCACATGTTAGAGCATGTCAAATGGACACTTTCTTGTCAATAAAATGTATTTTACCTCATCTTATCTTGCATAGTTGCGTAAGGCAAAACTGCTAATGACGTAAAGGCATATAAGACAATAATCACATGAACCAGCTCATCTGTTCAGTATCATATTTAACCCGTTTCTCCAAACAGATGTCGTCCAAATAAACAGAAAAGACAGGGAACAAAGTATTTGTTTATAACCTTTTTTTTGCCACAGAATCCCACTTCAAAAGCTCTCTCTGTAAAGATTTGACTAATCAGAATTTCACACCTGTGCTTGAAGGCTGTTTACTTGGGTTGCGTAAGCCACAATTTAGCGCTTATAGTGGGGTTGTTAAGGAAGCACATCTCCAGGTTGAAAGAGCGTCGAAGTGTTAGAGGGGAAATAAACAAAGAAGCACAAATGTATAAAAGGACCATAAAGAAAGGGGAGAGGAAGGGCAAAAAACTGTTCTGTCCTGGGGGGAGGAGGGGGCGAGCGCTGAGCTTGTGAGAGGGCTAAAAGAAAAAAAGCACTAGGTAGATGGAAAAGAGGATAAGAAAACATYGATGAGATGATAAAATATGTATGTGCAATGCTGGAAAGTGAAAACAATTTCATTTTAAAACAAGCAAACTCATCAAAACTGGAAATAAAACCTTTAGAAAACAGCAGAACATTTGATCAAAAACACTCAAGATGATTTCTTTTTTTTTCTTTTTTTTGGGGGGGGGGGGATACTGAATGCAGAACCTGATGCACTTATTATAGTTCTGATTAGAAATGACCCTGGAAAGGCTCAGCCTGCAATTAGGACTCACAGAGAGAGATTTAAAGTAAACAGCAGGTGTCTGCAGAGACACCAGTCTGATATATGAAAGGAGAGATAAGGCCAGACAACAGAGAAGGAAGATGAAGGATGCAAAAAAAGAAAAAGAAACGGGGGCGGAAAATAATCCCACTGTTGTGCCGAACAGAGGGAGGGAGGGAGGGAGGGGTCCGCTGTGCTGCTGTTTATGGAAAAATACTTTCTTGATTCTGTACACTCAGCTCCCCACACAAAGATACACATAGATTTATACATCTCTCAGCAGGGCAGGACTTACATTTGCTGAATTCATAATTGTACCCATCTATTCAGTGTGTGTGTGTGTATGTGTGTGTGTGTGTGTGTGTGTGTGTGTGTGTGTGTGTG
>NW_013952493.1:1453073-1479256 GCF_001266775.1 Austrofundulus limnaeus
ATGCAAACGGTCCCATTTGAAGCTTTTGTTGTAAACAGCAGTTTTTTACAGTTATTGAATTCTCTTTACATATTTTCACAAAGTATTTGATGATTTACAATGGCTTTAAACTGTATACAGATTGTTTTTTATTACATGAAATTGAACATTTTTTTTGGATGGTAAAATTTACACTAGGTCCTTTTAATTGAGGGCTTTTTCTGTTTGGCTATTTGGCCTAATTATACAAATACACAATACTTTTACTCATGATCAATTCTTAAAATGTAAGTTTTAGGCTTAGTTTATTACATTTGTTATTCAATRAGCACTTTTTTCTACCATTCTTTGGACCTTCATTTTAAATAGCTTCTTGTAGCTGTTGTTTCTTTAATATCCTCCTTCAAGAAGACCTCATCTGCTCATATTGTTTGGCTCAGTTGGCTAAAAAAAATGTCTGCTTGCTAATTTGCAGTTTGAGTTGTACAGCCTCCTCCACACTGTAGGCAGATATTACACAAGTCAAAGTCTTTTTTTTCTATACTGCATTTAAAAACAACCTCACTCCAAAGTGTACAAGGTTTAAATCAATATTACTGCATCAGCAGTCAGTGCAGACAACAGTGAAAAGATTATTAAATAATACAAAAGCCAGAATAGGTCAATAAACTGAGCTTGAGCCATAAAAACAATTTATCCAGGAGACACAGAAGAGTGAGCTCCTSGGGTCAGGACTCAGAGGTCCGACCACGACTGCAAGATAAGAGGCACGAGGCAAGATAAAAAGTTAAATTGTTAAAGCCAACATCTAAAGGAAGAGGTGGTCTCAGGTATCATCTGGATTGCAGCCTTGGTTTCCTTTTCCCAGGTGTTTTCACAGCCGTTCACGCCGTCAATCAGACGACAGAAACATCTCACACGTTGGGCTTCTTGACAACACACACGTGACAACGATCCAAACGATTCACAGAAAGGATGTGGGTGTGATCGTCCCAACTACAGTTTTAAACCTGAAACTCAAAATTTATTATAAGAACTTAAAAAACACAACAAAAAAGCATTTGAATAAGAGCTGAACTCATCAAGACAAAAGAAAGCAAGTCCACATACATCCATGTAAACTTGTCTAATAATGATGTAAATACAGTAAGTTATTTTGAGAGGTGTATTTTTTTTTGTTGTGAACTTCGTAGTTTTTAAATATACCAGATATCAACAGAGCTAAAGGGTAAGTATAGTGAAAACACAAAGAGTTGGTAATCAATGAGATTAAATTTGACAGTCAAATTTTGCAAATGTAATTCTTAATCACAACATTATAAGTTATTTTCTTTGGTCACTTTATCAAGAAAATGACCAAATGGATTTTCTTCTTCTTTCTCAGCTCATCCKTTGGTCCAACATTATGCAAACTTAGAAGTGAAATGATAAGAAAGAGAACCTCTGCTTTGCCTTAAAGTCATGCAAAGCCATTATGCAAAGCCTACTTGGTTCTCTCTGCTCACTTGTGTCTGTTGGCACAAAAATATCATGAAAGAGTTCTTAGCATAAGTCCCCTTTACTGCCATTTATCTTTGTTWACATAATACATGACATAAAAAAATTGTGCTGTATGTTTTAGAACACACGCTATGTTTAAAATATATTATTTTTATTGCAGGTGTGTCAAACTCTGTTTAGTGGGATTTCTTTTCCTGGAGGGATTCTGCATAAAGGTGAATTATTCATAGGCTAGGAAAACATTGTTCTTTTCACACTTTTTTCCTGCAAATTTACACTTTGTCTTGTGGTGCCTGAACAAAAACAAAACAAACAAAAAAACATTGTTCACTTCAAAGAAAACAAACTGGCATCTTGTAATRTTTCACCTGCTGTGTTTGTATCTCTTTGACTGTGACAGATTCATGTTGGATCTGCTGTTTTATCAATGAACTTCATATAAAAAGGAAAAAAAAATGAGGCAGCATCACTACAGCACTCACTTTGTCAACCAAGCTACCTGATGTGGAATCAGACCCAGTGCCAGTGAGGGTGTGATGAGTACAGGACATTAACCTTTTCTTTATTTAGTTTCTGCCCTGCGGCGTCAGTGAGGTGAGCAAGTATTGAATAACAGTCTGACAGGCAATGAGTGCAAAACAGGAAGTAGGAAAATAGATTACCGTATTAGAACTTTCCCCATGATAGTAAATGTGTTTATAAAAACAAGAAAAAAGGAAATCATAGAGTTGATTTCATAAATGTATTTGAGTAAAAGGTGAACAGTTGTTTTGTYTATGTCTGATAGCAAAATATCTCATGAACCACTGGCTGGATTCTAATAAAGATTTTAAAAAGGAATCAATAGAAGTGGATCCACGACTGAATAGCTTTTGGAGTTAATCCAATTCAAGATGGCCGCAACAGCTAACTAACGTTAGCCAACTCAACAAATGGCTGCAACTAAATACATTTTACGGTTAATGACCTAAAATTGAATGGGGTAGTAGCTGAGAGTCACTCACAACACATACTCGGAGCTTGACAGGTTGAACATAACGTTACGTTTTAGGTTTGACCAAAAACACCRTCCTTTCTCAGCACGAGATGAACTTTGTTTAAAACTCTGACATTTTATTGTTTGCACCATTGATTCCATCTTTAAACGGTGCCAGCGATGCTGTTTAAAAAACAAGCAGTTGCTGCTCTCAAAAATCTGCATCAGTCAGCAAAATCTTCATTTAAAAAATCCGTCCTAACTCGTATATCAGCGACAGATCTTTGATCCTAAAGAAAAAAAAAAAAGATTTGCAACACTTGATGTCGTTGCCATCCCCCCAAGGCATCAGCCATGTCAGCTGGACAGCAGTGTTGCGTCACTTGTCCCGACTTTAGACCTATCATGTACATGTGCATATCTGAATACACACAAACACATGGATCTTGTTTGACATAATGATACCACTGGTGATGCCTTTGGACAGCTGGGGGCTTCGGTGGCAAAAGTGGGGGAACACTCTGAGCATGTGACGAAGGTCCTGACCTCTGAGACATCTGAGAGGAAGCAGGGAGGACCCTGCTGTGACTCTGTATTACTCACATTTTACTTTGTTTTATTAGCCTTTTAAAGCAGCAYATTCAACAAACTGTCTTTGAAACATGATTAAAATAAAGCACAAGAGCTTTTAAGGAAACTTCTAACTAAAAGCTTTGTCTTTGTTGTGTGTTTCATTTAAAAAAGGATGGATTTTTTTAAAAATTGCACAACCACAATTGTTTTACTGGTCACTTTTATCACTGGATCTATACTACAACTATATTGTCTGCTCTGATTACTGTATTCAACTGGTGTACATATGTTTTATATATTATATTATAGATTTTCCTTTTAGTCTTTGTATTTTCATTTGTTATATTTTATACTTATTGCACCTTTACAGTAAATTCCTAGTCTGTGAATCCTGTTAATTGACAATGGCAATAAAAATGATTCTGATTCTGATAACATAAAGTGAGTAATACAGTGTAATAATTATGGCAGTAATTGCACAAGACTCTGTTTTTTCCTGTTTTTGCTTGTCAAAATATTACCTACATTAAAAAAAAAGAAAAACAAGCTAACTGGAATATGCAATTTGCCTCCACAGGACCAGAGTGTGTTATCAGCGCGTTGACGTAACCCAAATCTGTTAGAGCAGCTGCCCACGACAGAGAGACACACAGTGAATAGATCAGCAGAAACAAACATATATTTATTTTTCTATTTGTCTTTAATGCCCAGCAGCTCATCTCTGTCAGTTTGTCACAAATTACCTCAATCTGTCACCTCAAGACTGCTGTTTTTTTTTTTCTGCCTTTACCTTCCCACAAACAAAACTCCCAGTGATGCACAAGCCTCGGATGACCTCACCGTTGCCATAGCGATCATTCTCACGGTCCCTCCTCCTCTTCTCATTTCACCCATCTTCTTGATCCTTTAAATCTCTTCAGAGTGAGACCGTTGCTCCGTCTCTGATACGTGCTCCTGCAAACRTCCACGTCAGAGTACCTGACTTTACCGCTGCCAGCCCGACAGCAGACTGACCGACAGAATTAACTGGTCTGCGAGAGAGGCCTGTGTTTTAGGTCTTAACAACTAAATGTGAAATAAATCACTAAAGGGATGGTCTGGTCATTTTTGCAGTGATGGTTTATCACATTGTTAGCATCATTACAGCCTTATCAGCAGTGGTGGACATGGTTATGTTAATCAGCTAACAGCTAATAGTGAAACACCATTCTTTTGTTTAGCAGGTAACTTTTTCAATAACTTTGGAAACCGTTAATGGACAAATTAGCTTCTGCTAAATTAGGTTTTGTCTACTTTAAGTCCACTAGGAGCTAACTAACAAATTAGCATCTACAGGTTTAGTCAGCTGGAAAAAGATGTAGATGTGTGACGCAGACTGACAGTTGTGTTATGGCCTCGACACATGGGCAGCGACAAACTACAGCGATTAACGGCTGTCGTCGCAGCAAGGGTGAAACCCGACACATGGGACGTGATAGCGATTGCAGCGTTGCAAGTCACGCTCTTGGGTCGCTTGTCTTCATGAAATTTGATTGGTTCTTGACTGCTGCTCTTGTAAAGGTTATTGGTGGTTTGCAAAAAAGGGGGTGTGCATTATGGACATGTAAACTAAACAAACCCTGCAATGCTAATGATACTAAAAAACAAACGCACACCAAGAAACAATTTTATGAGGAAAAACTTACAGCATACCTTCACCCTGGTGCCAACAAATTCCCACAAAGCTGCCTTTTTTAGTAATCACTTGGTGAAAGTGTTAGCAAACTGCAGTGTGTAGCATACTCTCTGCTCATTGGTCAGTCAAGGAAACCCTCAATGATTGGTTGTACGCTAAGCGACAGCGACAAAAGTTTAATATTTTTCAACTTTCATATGTCGCGTCGCAAGCTCGCGTGTGCACGTCTACGTGTATGAGCACAAAATTTCACATGCATGATTTTCGCTGGTCGCTTGGCTGGACGAGGTCAAACGATTGTCGCCTCACCGTACAACTTTCATAGGAAATGAAYGGAGATGAGCGACGTCGCCTCCCGTGTGTCGGGCCCTTTAGCGGTTAGCCTTTAGCTATTTGTGTTATGCTAAATTTGTTGCACATGTTTAGCGTTAGCAAAGYTATGTTTTTAGTTAGTGGATTATGAGTAAGCAAAGATAACTTTTTGGTTAGTGCCCACTGCTTAACAAACATGACATCAGTCATAGAGAACAGATAAAGAGGCAAAAGTCTTCATCCAAGCTTAGCTAACTGCTAACCAAACTGAAGCTTGTTTGACAAAGCATAACTTAAAAAATAGCTTGACAACCCCCTTTACTAGTTTTCTGTTGTCAACCTTACATAAAGCTGAAACGGCACAAACAGGTGCCCAATGCTGTCTAGTACAATGACAGCTCCTCACCAGAGTTTCATAAGTTTTTTTTTTCTTTTTATCTCAGAGGAAACTGGCTTGCTGGTGATGAGGAAGAAAGAGGAGGAAAAAAACAAAAGACAGATGCTGTTCGGAAARCATTCATCTCCTGATTTATGAGAGAGGGATGATGTAGGGGATGCGGGCCTTTGAGATGGATGAGATAGATCGGTACGGTGTGATTGATGAGGGATTCGACGCTGGTGAACAGTGCACAAAGGCAATCAGAGAGAGATGACAGGGGCAATTCTCAGATATGAGCGCTTCAGGACTAAACAGGGTTTATTTGTTTTTGCCCATTGCCATACAGCTCATGTAACCGCTTATGTGTTTAACTATCCTAAAGTTATTGACTGTGCATGAACAACTGATTTCATTTTTAGTTAACATGATTTAAGATGGCCAGCACATCTAATCAAACTTATCAAAAGTGATTAAAATTCTGCAGATATTGTGATATAATTTGATACAGCAGCAGCTGAGAGTCATCTCTATCACATATTTTGTATTGTATTGCTTTAATTTATTTGCTGAAATTTTATTTGAATGGTGTGTTCAATAAAAGTACAAAAAATACTTTGAGCACTAACTTTTAAGAGTTTTAAAATTTTGGCATTAACTAAACTTGCTTGTCTATTAGCAAAATATCACAYGAATCACTGGAAAGATTTTAGAAAAAATCCCAGGAAGTAAACACTGGATGTGCATCGACATCTGATTATATTTTGGACCAATTCAAGATGGCTGCCACAGCTAATCAACCTTAACCAACACAGTAATGTCTCATTTGCAATGTAAACAAAATAACTAATGACAGTATAAAAATGCTGTATGCATGCAGGATCCAGGAAAAATGTGTCGATTGATCCACATATCATGGTTTTTTTCAAACGTTACACACTTATTAAACAAAAATTGTTATCTATCTTTTTTTCTGTCTTTCTGACAATGTACAAAATAGGGGCAAATCGTAGATTTATAAAATATCTTTCTGAATATTTTAGACCCTACTAATAGTTAGATTTACTCTAAAACCTACAAAAGCCTTATTATGAACCTGCTGAGGTTTGTTTATCTAAAACCAGAGTCTGGTCACAGAGAGCTGTGAAGCTTCCTGTGCAGGTCGTGTCCCTGTGGCTGACACTGGTCAGGACCTGCTAACCATCAACGTTATTGCCTCACATAGGTTTGGTTATTGCGTAAGAGAACATGCTTATTTTTAACAAACACTTCCAGAGAAATCACATTTTGCCCTACAGAGTCCCTGAAAACACATCAACATGTCACAGAACTGCGTCTCTTTTATATGCCCTTGGCTTTTTTTTTTATCATTCATGTGTTAAAATACCTGGCATATGTTGGAGTATGATTCAGCTTAGACTAAACAATTAAAGAGATCATTCACCTATTTTGTAGTTGTTTTGTTTGAGGCCCTTTGTTTTTGGTTGCTCAGGTCATTGTGACAAGGCGGTCATCCCTACGGTCAGGTCTCAGCGGTCGCGGTCAAACCCTGCTTAGTGTTACGTAACAGGAAGATACACTGAATACACTGACCCAGTTAGTTAGCACCATGCTGACACAGGCCATATTCTTCCAGATGTTTCTCCAGTCTTTTTCCACATTGTATATATATTTTTTGTTTTTGATTTGCAACAGAATGCTAGCAATTCTGACTCAGCATTCATAAAAAAATAGCTTCCAGACATATTATTGCATTCCCTTAAGCCCTGTTGGGTTGAACCATTCTTCATGTAGGCCTTCATGTTGGCTCAAATCAGCCTACTTGTCAAATGCCGGACCAAATGCCAGAACTTCCCCTCCTCTCACCACACTGTCAATGGTCTCCTTGTTCATACAGTAACCAGTTTCCTAAAAATGTGGCTTTGGAAAAGTAATGAGCAAAACATGCTGCAATGTTCATAAAATACAGATAGATGAAGATGTGGAGGGACGACAGTCATAAAAACTAACAAGGGAACAAGTTAAAAGAGGAGGAGGCCAATGGAAGATGGGTCCTCGTCAATAATCAGCGTTCGTACAGGAGCCAGCAGAGATGGAGAGAGAGAGAGAGAGAGAGAGGGGGGGGGGGGGGGGGGAGAGAGAGTCATTATCTGAACTCTGAAGACTGTTTTAGGTCACATTGCTGGCAATGAAAACTGAAAAGGCAGCACAGGGAAGGAGAGAGGGCAAAGCAGGGTTCATCAGTTTTCACTTTCTTACAGATGGGGTGTGTCACACTTCATTGTGTCAATTCAGGCTTTAAAAACACCAGCAGTGCCCGACACAAGTATGAAGACAAGATGAAGAGTCAGCCTGCTGTTTCTGTGTGTGTTTGTCTTCACAAAGTATCTCATGAATCACTGAATGGATTGTAATGAAATGTGTTGTGGTAGTAGATGACATTGTCATTGACAACAAATTACTGCAAGAGCTGATGGACTGTGCGAGACCACGTGTTGTAGTATTGCAGTATTGCATGAGATGGCACAAAAGGTTTTTAATGCTGCGTCCAAATTCAGGGCCTGCGTCCTTTAAAAGGCTGAATTTGAAAGCCGATTACATCACAGCAATGCACCAAAGACTGTCCAAATTTGAAGGCTTCTCTATTTGAAACGTACAAATTCATCCTCCTTTTCCCCCAATTTGAGTGTCAGTTCTGGTGTTTCCTTCTAATCGCTCCTTATCCCAAGATAAATTGCAGATGACGGAAGATGAAGCGAAAGACAGAGTGAGACAGGAATATAGTTTTAAATAAAAATCTGATGGTGAAAGTTTTAAAGTTTAAAGCGGTTGTGTTTTTAGGCTTTTGTCGTTTGCTTAGTTTTTTGTCATTTGCATAGTTTTAGGGTCAGGTAGGTACCTGTGAGGTTAGCCTTAGGGTTTGTGGTCAGGGTGAGGCTGTAGAAATGTAATTGAAATCAATGGAATTTCCCCAAATAGATAGCTGTGCAAACTTGTGTGTGCTTGTGTGTTTGTAGCTGTGAAGCAATGGCTGCATGTTGCTGAAAACAGTCTGGTCCGACAGCAGAAGCCGACAGATTCAAAAAGCTGCTCATCTGGTCCTATTGAGAACGTCTACGTGCAACTGACATCCACGTCTTCTTTGCATCTCCATGTCGCAGTTAACAAAATAGAATAGTTTTTTTTTCCTGACAATGACTCCAGTGTGAAAAAAACAACAACTGCTATCATAGTTTATGCTTGGTTCTGCGCATTTAACAGCGGGAGATCATTTAACCCCCACAGCAGAAAAAAAGTCTAAATTACTCCCTTGTATAATAGCTACAACTCCCTACCTTTTTGGATGATTTTTGGGGTTAAATGTTTTTGCGTTATGAACCCATACAAACGGTGGATTACCACAACTTTAGATTGTGCATTCTTGTTTAGTTTTCTCCGTGCTGTGAGAATTTTAAGCTTTTTAAAACCACAATACAGCTTGTAATTTTGGCCCAACCCGGCCCTAATTTGGGGTTGGGCTTGGGCTATAAATCCAAACTCTAAAGCTAGGTCCTTAATTCAAACCTTTACTTTGGGGCTCCAGGTTCAAGTCGGATGTAAACAACAGAAAGAAAAGAGAGCAGGGAGAAGAGGCAGGAAGTAAGGAGGGAACCATATCTGTGTTGCTGATGATGCCAGATATCACCACGCCTTTGAGTATCTGTGGGAAACATGATGCTGTTTCTATTCCTGTGCATCTCCATCCTGTGGACAAACTGCTGGATTTTCTATTTCTCTTTTACATCTGACCCACAAACAACTGCACAGGTGCTTGATTCTAAAAACGCWCTTGCTGATGCCTCACTTCCTAATTAAGTGATAAAACATCTCCAAGCTCAATGAAAGGAGCTATTGAAGGCTCTTGGCACTGATAGCCTGGGATATGATGTGTACCTAACGTCATGGCATCCTCAAGGACAATGGAGGGCCAGGAAAACGTGGCTCACTTCCAAGCTGCCTACACAAACACACACACACACACACACACACACAAGAACAGATACAATCAATAGAGAATGGAGCTCACAGCTAAAAATAAGTGAGGACAAGCAGCTGCAAAAAGAAATGCAAGCACTGGAAATTAGAAGAGGGACGACAATGATGGTAGCRTTTAGCGGTCTGACAGCACAATCTCATGTTACTGATGTGCCACAGCTCGCTTTCCATCTTAACATCCACATACGGCACAACAAAACAATGTTTGTACAATTAGAAATCCAATTATTGTGTACTACTCCAAGATGAGTTTGCTGTATTCGATTTAATATTGGTCAAAAAAARTATTAGGAAAGCTTCATATTTGGCTTTTTTTTTTTCAACAGTAATTTTACACAGTGAACAATTCAATCCAATTAATCCCAAAAGAAAAAGAAAAATTTGAAAATTTCCCAAAAGTTCTACTTGATCATTGAAATATTAAAATTACCAATCTTTATATATTCACATGATTTTAGGTCAAGATAAAAAAATGACATCAGGGTTTAAATTTCATCATAAAAACATGATGATGTAATGTGGGTTTGTTTGGCTGAGAACGATCCTCATCACACACTGAATCTAAATCAAAAATCCAAGATGGCCCCCATAGCTAAAATGTAAAATTGATCATATCTCAGTCATTTTTTAGACCTACTGGGCTGAAATTTGGTAAGGTGGTATCTGAGAGCAATCTTCATCAAATAATGAATCCCAATCAACAATCCAAGTTGGCCTTGATAGCTAAAATGTGATATTGACCATAGCTTGGCAATTTTTGGTGTGGTGGTATAGCCAAGAGAAATCTCCAAGACTGTGTAAAAAGAAATTCCTACACCAAGAGGAAAGCACCTTCATAGGAACTCCAGGAACTCCTTTAATTCCAGGATAATCTCCTGATAGGTGTTTCTGGTCCACAGTGGACCACTTTAAAGTCCATATAACCATTCACGGGAATTAATCTTTTTGTTGCTGTTTTTGCACTGTAGCTGTTCAAAGTTCTTACTGATGTTCATCAGGTTGTTTTTAGCTTCTTCTTCAGAGTATGCACTCTCTTAGCTGGGAGTCTCTTAGGTGATGTAAGGGGATGTGATTGATCCACACGTAAACGTACTTTTGACAGCGCAAGCTAATTGAACGCTCTCTCAGCACCCACGCACCATCAAAACTGCAACTGCATTGCTAGAAGCTATACTTTCTGTGTTGTCTGTGATGACTTGCTCTCCTTTGAACTTGTGCATCACAATTGGATCTTGATGAATCTTTGCCTTCAAGCTCTCCTTCTTTTACATTTTTGTAGCGCTCTCTCGATCTTCGCTTCTAAAAATTTAACCAAAGACCCACATCACCCAGCTCCATCTTGGGAGTCGCTCCATTGACAGGGGTGAATATCTCATGCATAAGTGATGTGGCTGTACAGTCACAACATTTTGAAAGCAAACACACAGGTCCTTGGAACCACTTGGGTTTAAAAACATCCACTTGAAGTAGCGTGGAAAAGGTCATTTTATAGAGCTCTGCCAGTGTTTGTCCTGATCTTCCTCACAGGAAGAAGCAGATACTTGTCTCTTGTCATGATAATTTGTGACTGTTTATGTCCTATGGTTCAAATAAAATGGCCCATCAATTAGTTGGGTTTACAGAACCACTCTCTTTTGTTGGAACTGTGACCTTGCCTCTTCTGTCAGCTGCTAATTAGAACTGATTTTCAAAAGCTTTGTTGGTTTTACAACTGGACCAAAATTCCATTTAGATTTTCATGCTAATGCAGGGGTGCCCAAACATTTTCCCTGAGAAGGCCAAAATGAAAATCTATCCAGAGCTGTGGGCCAAATGCAGTAATATAATACATGAAATACAAATACTTTTTAAGTTTTGTAGTACTGGTAAAATTAAGGACTTTTCCTCAATCTTTAACAATTAAACTAGCAGCCAGTGAAATGGCCCACTTTTGTTTTAGTATGTGCACTTGGAAAAAGTATGCCATGTGCTCAAGCAGCAAAGGCTCATGGGACATTTCATAAATTGATAAAATATGAGTTTTTGTGGCCTTATAAAGTGTGCAAATCTGCATGTGTGGTTAAATCTAATCTAAATATTTCTTGTTGTTACTTGTATTTTACATTAGATAAAGTCAGCACCATAAGTGAAAACTATCTGCACTGCATCCATTTATATAGTCATTGGACCCATGGATGAAATGACTTAGTGGAAATACTGTGTTTTTACATCCAACCACAGGTTACAACCTGGTACTTATGGGAACTGCTAGTGGGCCAAATCGAATGGCTTGGTCGGCCAAATTTGGCCCACAGGCCCCACTTTGKCCTCCTCTGTGCTAATGTTTATATGCTCCTTAAATTTTTAAAACTAATTCAGCATCATTGCAAGTTTAATCAAAAAGCTATCTAATTTTTGTCTTCATATCTGAAAATGCTCTAGTTATTCTAACTGCCAATAAAAAAGTGAGAAATTAGAGCAATAAGATTCAAATTTGACCTTTTGTTAATTATACTTTCTCCATTATTAATGCCGTATAAATTAAAAGTTTTCAAGAATTAGATGCAATATACACTCATCGGCCACTTTATTAGATACACCCGTCCAACTGCTCATTAACACAAATGTTGAATCAGCCAATCACAGGGCAGCAACTCAATGCATTTAGGCATGTAGACATGGCCAAGATGATCTGCTGCAGTTCAAACTGAGCATCAGAAAGGAGAAGAAAGGTGATTTACAGTAAGTGACTTTGAACGTGGCATGGTTGTTGGTGCCAGACGGGCTGGTCTAAGTATTTCAGAAACTGCCAATCTACTGGGATTTTCACGCACAACCATCTCTAGGGTTTACAGAAAAAGGTCCGAGAAAGATAAAATATCCAGTGAGCGGCAGTTCTGTGGGTACAAATGCCTTGTTGATGTCAGAGGTCAGAGGAGAATGGCCAGACTGGTTTGAGCTGACAGAATGCTAACAGTAACTCAAATAACCACTCATTACAACCAAGGTATGCAGAAGATCATCTCTGAACACACAACACGTCAAACCTTGAGGCTGATGGGCTACAGCAGCAGAAKACCACACYAGGTGCCACTCCTGTCAGCTAAGAACAGGAAACTGAGGTTAAAATTCACACAGGCTCACCAAAACTGRACAAAAGAATATTGAAAAAAYGTTGCCTGGTATGATATGTCTCGATTTCTGCTGCAACATTCGGATGGTAGGGTCAGAATTTGGTGTCAACAACATGAAAGCATGGATCCATCCTGCCTTGTATCAATGGTTCAGGCTGSTGGTGGTGTAATGGTGTGGGGGATATCTTCCTGGCACACTTTGGACCCATTAGTACAAATTGAGCATCGTGTCAACACCACAGCCTACCTGAGTATTGTTGCTGACCATGTCCATCCCTTTATGACCACAGTGTACCATCTTTTGATGGCTGCTTCCAGCAGGATAACACTCCATGCCATATAGTGCAAATCATCTCAGACTGGTTTCTTGACCACAACAATGAGTTCATTGTACTCAAATGGCCTCCACAGTCACCAGATCTCAATCCAATAGAGCACCTTTGGGATGTGATGGAACGAGAGATTCACATCATAGGTTTGCACCAGACAAATCTCCAACAACTCTGTGATGCTATCATGTCAAGATGGACCAGACTCTGTGAGGAATGTTTCCAGTACCTTGTTGTAGCTATGCCACGAAGGATTAAGGTTCTGAAGGCAAAAGGGGTCCAACCCAGTTAGGTGTCCCTACTAAAGTGGCCGGTGAGTGTATATGTATATGAACTTTGTTTTGTCACATAATAAAAGTAATTGTATTTCAACGTTCCTTCTGATACCACAAAACTCATCAAAACACTAAGATAATTTGAATAAGATGGTCTTATAAAATTAAAATAAAGTTATTTCTTCCTTCATGGTTACAGCAAGTCTGAGCTGAACTTCACTAAGTCAGCCTGTTTTCCCATCAGTGATTCTGCCCACAGTCTTTTCCAGCTCTTTAATTCCTTGGGCCCTGCAGTGAATTGCCCTCTGTTCCCACAGCTCATTCAGGATGCTGCAGACAGTATTACCCTCCGGTGTGCAGGACCGACCGAATCTGACCGTACTCCATCCTTTGGACGCTGGCAGGTTTTAGTTTGCGCAGAGATGCAGAGGTGTATTCATTGTCTTCCAGTCCCTCCAGGGTCCAAACTAACATTTGCGGRTATGTAATCAGGCAGTTATTGTCCTCACATGGGATGATTTGCTGAGCTGTAAGTCCTGGGCTTTCTGAGTACAAATGAAAAATAACTACTGAAACATAACACATAGGTATCCTGCTTGTATTCTTGTTAATTTGTGAAGTTTATTTGAACTTTTA
This sequence comes from Austrofundulus limnaeus, assembly GCF_001266775.1. Lineage (NCBI taxonomy): Eukaryota > Metazoa > Chordata > Actinopteri > Cyprinodontiformes > Rivulidae > Austrofundulus > Austrofundulus limnaeus. The sequence continues at coordinate 1,466,853 of NW_013952493.1, forward strand.
TTTCCTATACAGTAAAAAAGATTTGATATTTGACATGCTTGATTTATTTCTAATATTGCCAGACAAATAAATCCTACAGTTTGAGTTTCCTCTTTTTTTCTCATGCTGAAATGAAGCAAATTTAAATTTTTATTACAAACTCTCCAAGCCATCAAAGCTGAAGTTTTTTCAGAGCTCTGAAAGTAATACAATGTACATTAATCATGAAGCAAGATATCAAAACCTTTTACATAATACATTATTGAACATGTTGGGGTTTTTTTGTAATATAAAAAGTAGCAATTTTTGAATTTTGGCCTACCATTTGTTGAAGGAATGCATACCAGCCTTTTGTTACTTTTAGCTTCTTACACTTTTAAACAGGGCTTTCAACACTTTTGTTCTTTTAGCAAGCTACGTTCAGGCAACCATGTGATTTTGGTTTGTATTTTGCTTCTTTAAACTTTTGATTCAGTCTCAGCTTATTCAACAAATTTAAGTAAAGTCATTCCGCACTCAGCATTCACTGCATTTCCACTGGAAAAGCTAATTTTCCTCATTTTGTCCTTTGTTTCTGTATTTAGCTGTCTATTGTAATAAAGGAAAATCTATTCACTTTGCCTACAGCTGATTTTGCACACACACACACACACACACACACACACACACACACACACACACACACNTGTTGATACAGTGACTTTAACCAGCTGTTATGAACACACACACACACACACACACACACACACACACACACACACACACACACACACACACAGCAGTGAGCTCTGATTATGTTGACCGCCAACACCACAATGTTCTGCGAGGGAAGATGCTCAAATAATTGACTGGATGTGTAGCTTCACAGTCTCCCTGCGCCATTTGTCCTTCAGATTATTTCATTTATCGCCCGAGTCTGGACAGATCACTTATTACATCATGGTCCACCTTGTCTCCAAGGACGCACTAATGTTCCCATTAAAGCAGGAGGAGAATTTCTGCTGGATGTAGCTGCCTGTAGCTTTCTGTGTTTCGTTACTGCACGTGTACATCAGCGTTTGCACTTGTGGATAAGCTACATCAAACATGAACTCAATATCTGTAAAACTGACTGGGTCGTTTTTGTGTTGGCTAAAACTGATTAGCTCTGGCAACCATCTTAAATTGGATTGATTTCAAAAGTTATCCAGCTGTAGCTGTACATCCACTGATTACTTTTAAGGAATTTAATTAAAATGCATCCAGTTGTTGGTGGGGTAAGTTTGGTAATGGAGTCCTTACCTCACAACACTCAGCAGTTCCAAAAGCATCTTGTTTTGTTAAAGTGCAACATTTAAAAAAAAAAAACATTGACATGCAAGATGTCAAAGAATATGCATTTCATCAAGGAATGCCACTTTCCTTTTTTTTACAGGGCTTTAAAATGAAGCTGACTCCATTTTGCTAGCAGTCTCTTGCATCTAAGTGTGCATTAAAACGTAAAGCTGACACAAACAAAAATCAGAAACATTTCTGTGAGCAGCAGAGATTTCAAGGGCCATCATCACACATTCGATTTACTGGAATAGTTTTTGTGAGAAGCGAAATGTGGATGCTGAATACAGAGTGTCCTCCATTCGCACACAATTGCTTTTAGACTGATATGACAATTTTGAATCAGATAGCTTATTTAGATGCTAAAATATGGATCTTTGATGTCAAGATTACTTTAACCAGAATCTGTGAAAGTCACACTTAGTTTCTGTTAGCAATGCAGTCATGTCAGTAAGTGTGATAGATTAAAMTAACTAGTTCTAATAAATTAGGACATGGTGTTCCTGGATTTCATGACCAAGCCGGTGGTTAAGCAATTTATACACAGTATGATGCAAAACAAGTTGGCCACAACACAATATATCTATTGTTATTTTGTTTCTAATGCACACAACCAGTATGTGCTTTTTTTTAGGAAAAGTGAAGCCTCATGGCTCATTTTCATTCAGTGAGTCTTTATGCTAAAACAAATCATTTCTTTACAAAATGTGGGCCTCTGTCATTTATTTCCCTAATGTTTGTAATGTAAAACCATCCTGTTTAATCAGTACCATTTCAGCAGTTTATCCAGTCGTGGGTTTTCTACAAATTGTTTTCAAAACAATGAAAGCTTTATGTTCAGAATCACACCCAGCTTTTAATTATATTGAGAACAAAACAGGGAAGTAAAAAGATGTCTGTGATTTATTATGGAAAAAGTCTACAATCAATAWTTTTTTCATGCAGACTGACATGCTAACAAAACCTTGGACCCAGATGCAGAAAACCTTCTTTGATTCCTGTTTCTGATTAAAAGTTGAGGTTGTTTCCTTTAAAGCTTGACCCACATTGTTTTTAAGTTAAGCTTTAAGTTTGTGACTTATGTTAACCATGATGACCAAACTAAAAAATCACATCAAACATTTTTATTATACAGACTCAGACAGTACGCCCTGTTGGCATTTACAATTCTGTCATGAATAGACTGTTTCTGACAGATGGTGCACAATAATGAGTGAACGCAGGGAACGTTCCTACACTGCCCAGCCCAGCACAGCCACAGAGAGCCGCCTGTGTCTCCGTGCTGATTCTTGGTGAAGCAGTTGAATCAAAAGGACACCATGCAGTTCATACATTTTTTACCCACAAATAATTCAACAACAAAGTTCTGACCAATCACACAATAGTTTATGCATATCCATAAGAAGAAAAAGTTCTGCTCAGCCATAACAGAGCAAAATTATCAGAACTCATGCAAAAAAAAAATACAAATTTTACAAGCAACTACAGCRAGATTTGAATTCTGCACATCTCTCTTTGTGACGCCAAGTGTAAAATAAAACATCACTAATACACTTATATTATTTAGCTCACTTTTAGAGTGTAAGATCCTAGTTTAAAATTTCCACCAGCATCTTATTTTTAATTAGGTCACTGTTCTTACATTTGATTATTTTTACCAAATTTTAAATTTAAACACAGTCCAAACATTAAATTCTAAATCTAAATGTAAAAGTTAAATGTAAATTTTGCGGCTAAATGCTATAGTTTACATTGAAGTATTTCAGAGTAGAACACAGCATTTGCCATTGGTAGGGACTTTTGTCAGGGCATCATCATTCTGAAACAAACTCAACCTAACACTGCTAACACTGCTAACACTGCTAACACTGCTAATGCTGCTAATATCGCTAACACTGCTAACACTGCTAACGCTGCTAATATCACTAACACTGCTAATATCGCTAACACTGCTAACATTGCTACCATCCATGTTGTTGTCAATGAACACATTTTGAATTAAATTTTTAAGTTTCCTCTTCAGCTGCGCTAGCGTTTGCTTTTGTCGTAGGATGATGTCAGGCTGTGTTCCATTCCAAAATTCTTAAATTTAAGCTGCAGTATTTAAGATATATTTTTTCATCTAGATTTAGGATTTAATATTGACACATAACATTTAACATTTAGTAAAATACAAAATGTAAGAGCAGCGAGCTAAGCAACAAAGTGTTTGTGGACACTTTTTCACTAGGATTGCACACTCAGAAAGTGAGCTAAATAATGAAGATGTGTTAGTGACATTTTATTTTAAATTTAGCGCCCCATGTCTCTCTTAGCATTAATCCATCTTAAACATTTCACATGTTATCTCTTATTTTTCTGTTTGACCTCACTTGGTAGCACAGAGTACTAACTGGTGGTTGGCTTCAACCCCCATATTGCTGCAGCTCAGTCAGAAATTGCACTGAAATGACCAGAAAGAGTTTATATCCCGGCTTTAAGTTTTTTTTTTGACATAAGCTCATGTTTGTGTTCCACATGTTTTTGTAGGATGATAGTGTCCTGTCAGACAGTGGCAACGTAGCTACTTATATGAAATTCACAGGCTCTGTCATGAAGTTTTCATTTCTAATTAAAGTTATCATGATCAGCCTTAGAATCATTTTTCCAAAGCATGAGTTCCCTCATCTGAACCATTTATCTCCTCTGCTGCTCCACCCCGTCCTTGTATTTCTGCTCACATGCGCTCCAACAGAGCACATCGARTCATTACTGATTTATGTGGCAGGTAGGTCAAGGTTCTGACATTTTATTCGCTGAGACAACATGGAAAATATTAATGTTATAGCTGAATTAAAACAAAAGAACAAATCTGAGCCATTCTTTGTTGCAAACGTGCACATTTTTATTCAGACAAGAGAATTTTGTGTTGTGGCCTTATAATAATGCAGCAGCCAGAATTGTGGGGCGGAAAAAAAACATAATTTGCAAAATGTTTAATGTGCAGAAAGTAGATTCTCAGCCTTAGCTCAGCAATGTCTGTTATTGCATAGCTTGGTAATGTCAATGCTGTCACCCACCCTCAGTGATTTACAGTTTCAGCATTAGGAGAGGTGTCAACAGCAGAAACGAATGGGCCATGAGTTAATATGCGGGCGTGCACGACATACAAAATGGAGAACATTTTCTGCAAGCATTTAAAATCTTTGTAAACTCTTTAAACATTGAACTCAATGGAGTTTTAATTGAAACCCTGAAAAATATGCTTCGGGTTGCTGGAACTGTCAAGAAAWATGAAAGACAATAGTTTAGGGCATCAACAGTTTTTTTTTCATTCCGTGCTTTTTCACAAAAGTGCACTTTTCAGGAAATGTATTTTTTTTTTTCTATGTCTTCAGTTGTGCTGCAGCGTCACTGGCATTAACAAAGGTTGAGGAGTGTTAATGTTTCATTGACTCTGCCAGTCCATCGGCCAGACTCCGAAAAAAAAATGCATTGTGGTGCCTGCTGAAGAGGAAAACTGCTTGTGCAAACACAACCTTTCTCCACCACCCTCTGGGTCTTTTCTTTCCTGACATTTGCAGCCACTGTCCTTCATTTGCTGCAATATGGACTTCTGCTGCCTCATTTTCCTYCTTTCTCGCTTTGCTGTGTCAACGTGAATAACACAGAACACATTCTCTGGCTTCTTTGAGACAGAGCTGCCATCAGCAACTTTTTGGGACTGCAAAAATAAAACTTATTTTTTTTWCCAGAGCCTGTTTTTAAAATGAGACAAGTTAGGCCCGGAGACATTCAAATGTCACAACCATCGATGTGAAAAGACAAGACCGTACAAAGTTCTTTTCTGGCCCGAGGTCTGCTCTGTCACCCCACCTGAGCCCTGCTGAGCAGTTGTTGCTGGGTAGAGGCGACTCTCCACCCCTCCCTGCGATTGGTGGATGCYATCCTGAAGCCCCCACCTCTTGGATCACTTATATCCTCTCTGAGCACAGCCATCTGTCACAAACAGAGTGGGGAGAGCAATCTTAACAACTGCTCTGGGACCAGGTGTTTGGATCGCGTTGGCTGCTAAAGTTAGAGAACGCACGGTTGGTTAGGTAATCCAACCCAACATCTGTTAGCATAAAACATGAGTCGGGAATCAGAGGTTCAAATGCTAACTTTAATTTGACGCAGTCTTTGTTTTGTCACTTGCTACAGTGCATCTTTGCAGTCATGTAAATAAAAATATTGCACATTAAAGAGAAAAACATACTTACAACGATGAGKCCCAAACTACAGAATCGTAAATGTGAGCCAGCACATCGAACTGAGGATTAAGYCCCATAGTGGTTTGTGGAGAAACAGGCAACTATGGTCCATTTTGTCAAATGGATGAGGTGTGAAACTCCTCATCTGGACTTGAAAAGACAGCTTCAAAACGAGTTGATCTGAGACWCACCTCAGAAAGAGGGGCTTGTGGAGTTACAATAAGGAGGAATTCAGACCAAAKTCAGTTCTACTTTATATAGACCCCAACTATTTATATGTGCAAAAGAAGGATTTAAAAGCATGACATGTCTCTTTAAATATTTGTCATTTTCCCAGCGAGCTAGCAAAATACAYATCAGGATGATCCAGGTATCAAAATGCTTAAAAAGCGAGGAAACTGAAATGGTGCTTAGGTCATTTAGACCAAGTTTAATCTAATCCTCAGTTTGATGTGATGGGTCACAAACAGGCCAGCTCGGCTGGCATCGTGAACAAGAAAAACAGTAAATAGTAGCRYTCTGATTTAGTTTCACAACTGGCAGGAAAGACATGAGTCGAAGCATGGCTGCATGGTGGGGAGRATTATTTCTTAAACTATATTGTGCTCCAATGTGTCCTTCAAGTTCTCTAAAAGGTAACAGCGACTGAAAGTTCAACTGTCTGGGTCAGAGTTTATTAAAAAGCATGTTGAAAGTAGAGACGGGATCTGCGGTTATAAAAATAGCTCTCATGGATTTGTAATTTCAAAGAGATGCTTAATTTTGACCGGTTAGTGACATCACTGCGTGTGGACTATGTCACTATATACATCAGGACRTACGATGTAAAGGCCGTATCATGTGACTTGTCAATGGCAAAAAGCCCTGTCTCCATCTTAAGCGCATGCTCATTATAAATTTACAAATACACTTTACTGTTGAGCAAACATCTGTTTGACAACATTGTTGATTCATGGCTTCAGCATGATRTTATACGGTTCATATCTGGGTTGTGAATGCAGATGCAACATGTCAACAAAGGAATCAGACTGCCGTAACATTCAAATGTTGCATCAGAGATATACTGAAAATAAACAAGAAATATGTTCCAGCAATGCAAAGCAAAGACTCAAAAATATTTTTAAATAATAGTCCTCATCACCACTTTAGCTGTGCATGACACCTGAATATCTTTGCTACCAGTTGTGGTGTGAAAATTTAACAAAAAAGAATTAAGATGGATGACATTTATTGCATTTCTCATTTACAGAGGCAGCAGAACTGAACGTCATCTCTGAACGTTTAATTTGTGTCTCATTGAAGCATAAGAATGATGTGATTGGTACATTCTGGATGAGCTAAAGATTAGTGTTGGCAGATCTCTGACCAGAACAACACTGATCTCAAAAGAATCACAGCAGCTCATACAAATATCATTTTATACATCTGCACTGTTAGTTTTRCATTAGATGTTTGTTCTGGCAGAAATATTATGATTAAGTGAAATGGCCCATGATGCATTAGAAGTGCTAAAGYTTAATAATCCTAAAATTATATGTCAATACCCATGTATAATGGAAGTGTAAAGGTTTATTGAATCACTATGAATTTTGATTTTTAAGTTAAATTGTTTTAAGGCAGCAGCTGTCTGCTTTGGTTTTGGCCTCACTGAAACCAGATATTAGCTCATCAATCCAGTTAAAAAGATCTGTTGCTTTAATGAGTGAACAATGGCCACAGTCCTGCTTCACAAACAACTGTGTCTTTAAAAAAGGCAGCTGTGACAAAGTGACAGTTGTGCTGAAGCTCAACTGTCAATCGCCATGACCCAACATGTACCACGACTTAGCAGAGCGGCTAACTGGAACGCCGTCATTACGCAGTCAGTCACTGGCTGGCAGCTTAAAAATGTGCATTACATTCAAGAAGATAGGGTTTGTAAGTCAGGGTATTAAACCTGCATGTACACACAAATACCACAAAGCTRCATTAACTTACACAGTCTGCATGATGTAATCCTTTTCCCCGTTTGATTTTATTCTTTTTATTCTAGGAACTTTATTTATTTATWTAAATAAAAAAGGATACCTTCTCTTGTTCTCTTTCTAATTTTAAACCATGTCGCARTATGCAAAACATCCGTCCAGACTCAGATTCTTCCTGATCTCTCATCTTTTGCCCTGAAGACGACATCATCTCTAATCTTTGGTTTGTATCACAGACCTGAGCGCAGGCTGTGTGTTATTGTTGTCCCAGCAGCTAATCTCTCCGAATCAGGTCAGTGATGATTCATAGGACTGATAATCTGGTTACATCATACATATGCACTTCCTGTCCTTCCCATGTCCATGTTATTAGCAAAAAAAAACTTCATAATCATGTAAATGCGTTGAAAACAAATAAGTTTTCAGTCAATATTTCACCACCATTACTTGTTTACTGACCTTATTTAAAGTATATTTGTTTTATTTGAACTGTTCATGTTCTCTGTGTGAAAATAAACAATAAATATCTCATTTAACAGTCTCAATTTGAAAAATGACATATTTTTTAGCTGCTTTCTTGTTGCATTTTAAATTTTAGTGATGTTTTTAAAGAGTTTTCATTGCTTGTTGTAAACCTTTTTACTTTCTGGGCGGCTGTGGCGGAGTGGTTGTGGGGGTCGTCCTTTAACTGGAGGGTTGTGGGTTCAATCCCCAGTTCTAGCCATCTCAGTCGATGTGTAAGACACTTCACCTGCCTTGCCTATACTGATGTTGGTCAGAGGGTCATATGGTGCTGGTGCATGGCTGTCCCGCCCCTGCCACTGTGCCCCAGGGTAGCTGTGGCTACAATGTAGCTTACCACCATCAGTGTGTGAATGGGTGAATGACTTTAGTGTAAAGTGTTATAGGGTTCGATGGGGCTTGATAAAGCATTAAATAAGTTCAGTCCATTTACTATTACCATTTTCTACTTATGGCAATAATAGGAGATTTAAATTCAACATAGATCAGGGGGATCTGGTGGGATCTGGTGGGATCTGGTGGCCCTCAAAGGGTCAGTTGTAATTAACTTTGACTTTACCAGTTTAACTTTGACTAAAAACACAAGGCATTACGTTCCTCATCTCTTTGCTATGGCTGAGCATGGCTAACAAACAAAAACTGAGCTCTACGTGGTATTTCCTGCATAGAAACAGTGTTTTAGAAACATCTTTTAAACACTAAATGTACTATGTGTACAACTGATTAAATGTGGATAAATTATACAGAAATACTAATAAAAGTAAAAATAAAAATGTTTTACTCGTCTGAACTCTCCCACATTCTGACCAGGAATTCCCACTGGAGGGAGCATTCCAGCTTAAAATCATGACTTGTAAGTGGGAAATTCCCCCTTCCCAGTACATCTTGGCCCACAGCAAAAGCAACAGGCGAAAACACAGCTAAACAGAGATTTTACACTGCAAATTTTGCCCGCTGCCTGCGCACCTCCACCTAGCGGTGGTAAAAGTAAATGGGTCAAGCTGCATTATGGGAGATGTAGTTTATGGTCAATGCTGGCTTTAAAAAAAATTAAGATATTATTACAATTTCAAGCTTTCATGGGCCGCATTTGGCCCGCAGGCCTTGAGTTTGACACATGTGACACAGATTGACAAGCTAACAACTGGCTTCCACTGAGCCAAAATTAAAGTGGATTGATGCCGTTTTACAACAATGACTTTACAGTGGTTCATGTAAATGTTATTTCATGAACCTTTGCATCGCCTTCATTTTCACCCTTGCTCATTTRCAGAGTCCTTTGGGGTGTTTTGCTAACACAAATAGCAGCAGCTAAATAACTGCTTGTTGTAGCTGTTGTAACATCCAGTGCAGCCATGCTCGTCAGTCAGGAATAGTAATATTTCTGCTTGAATTCTTGTGTAAGGCAAAACTGCTGTCAGTGGCTCTGCTAAGACTAGCCATTAGCTCATCTCTCCAGTCAAAATGAACAAAATGAATAAATTCAAAGAGCTATCTTTAATAGGTTAGATATGAGTGTTTGTAATAATTACACAAAGGGATCATAACTATATTTTTAGTGTTGTAAAGTGTGTTTGTGTACATTTTGCACMCAAGCAGTCAGTTTGGTTGTCTTATGTCCCTCCAAGGATTTTAGATGATTGCTAACAAGTCGAGCAGGGGGAGGATGTGAGTCGTTATAGATGTTTTAAAATCTGCCCATAAAGCCCACAGGAAGGAAAATTCATAAAACAAATTACATTTAATACATTACATTAAGCAAAGAGATTCAGAATAAAAAGATCTAGATTGTTGTAACATAAAGCAGATAGAGTTAATTCAACATCTCTTTYATTTATTTTTCATATGAATGCACTTTGTTGTTCCTAAGATTACGCGCGGCAGTGTTATTTAGCTAACTTGATTATTTGAGTGTTCCCAGCTGCTTCTTTACAGGAATCCTTGTGAAATAATTAGAAAAATTACAAGAGCAAACAGAGAAAGACAGAAGTGTAGGGGGTAGAAAACTGCTCTTTATTTCTTAGTCATCTAAGCAGCACAAACATCCAAATATAATCATCTGGTTTTCCAGGACAGCTCCCAGAAGGGTCAACATGATCTAATCACAGGTCAGCAAAAACAAAACTCCACGTCCGTACCGGTACTATCTATCCCTCCTTTCGTCCATATTCTTTCTATCAGCTGACCACCTGGCGTTAGGCAACACGCTCCCTTTCCATCTGCTCCTGTTCTCAAGTGAAGGAAAAACCGAGGGACAGATGGTTCGATGAAGAGGATGTAAAAATAGGAGTAGGAAAAATAAACAGTCGGGTCAGCAGTGATAGCAGCTGAGTATCTTTTATCAGCATTAAATTAACAAAATAAAAAAAAGTTTGAGCAATGCAAAGCGGCACACACGCTAACAAAAAAAAAGGCAGCAAATATGAATTTTTCATTCATACAACCGGAAGCTGCAGCTTAATAAAGTGGTCTTAAAAGCTGGAGTTACGTTCAGAAACCAAACGTGAGACAGAAAATCAATGTGTTCTCTGTGTAATGTTGGACATATGGTGCATAATTAATACCTGCTCTGTGAGTGGCTGCTGCACAGCTCCGGGCGGATGTGGAGCTTCTGTGACAAGAACAACATTTACTGAAAGTGGTTCACCATAATCCTTCATGTYGACAGAGTGTGTCTCTGGGAATGTGTGAAGACAAAATGAGAATTAAAGACCTTGCATCCCATGCCAGGGTTGTAAGCAACAACAACAAAAAAAAAAAAAACATTTTTGTGTTGGTTATTGTTRATCAGCTGTGGTGGCCATCTTGAATTAGGGTGACTTCAAAAGGTAATCAGTTGTAGACATGAAACCAGTAACTTCTGAGTGTTTCAATTAAACTCACCCATTGGTTTATGGAATATTTTGCTAACAGACAAACAGGACTGACACTAATATCTAATGCCATTTTTAGTTTGATAATCCTTGAAATTATTTTTGTGCAACATAATGGTATCTTGTGTTACCCAAACAGTGTAAATATTTTTTGACTATTTCCAAAAACCGCTATTTCCCAAATTTCGCTACAACAAATGGCCTTTAAATTGGAATGAAAGAACCTTCATCTCCAGCTTTCCTTCACACCATTTAACCTCCACCCAGGGATATTTAGAACGTGAAGCGATTCGCATCCAGTGAGGTCTGTTTGGGATGAAAGCAGCAACGTGATCGCAGCTAAATCGGACAGAAATAGGAGCCGAAGCTGGATGTTTTGGGTACACCGCTGATGCTGCTATGTTTTTCCTGTCAGCACGGCACACAGATGCAGGCTGTCTGCAGAAATAAAAAAAAAATGAAGCAAACATGAGTGTAGATGCACATGCCCCTTATAATGATTAGTAAACAACATTTTGGTTAAAACGATTACATTGCTGACTGATTTAGCTTTTTATTATAATTTCCCAGCAGTACAACGTTCTAACATGACTTACAGGTGGTGTTTGGACAGTTTTTCATTCAGATTTTATTCATGCTCTTTGCATTCCTTAGGTTCATCTCTAATAGACAAATATTTGGGATGGGTAGGTTTTATTTAAAGAGTTTCAGAGTCCAAATCAGATCTGACAATGACACCAACGTTGAAAAAGACATTTCAAGTTAGGCTAAAGAAGGTTTAAATGTGATTATGACAAAAAGAAATAATCTTCTGAGGGAAGTTTTGAAGAAACACAGACCGTGTCTTGTTATTTTTTTTTTTAATTTGAGGACTTAGACGACTTGCATGGAGCTTGAAGAAATAAYCAAAACTTTATTTTGAAGTTAAACAAAGGCTGATGTGGCAGCAGAACAAACTTACAAAGATTGAGGAAAACAAGCTGAAAAACTGGAATGGTTTCAACTCGAAACTGCCGTCAGTMCAACTTCACAATTTCAGGTTCAAAGGATAGAAATCTGAGAAACAGCAGACAGAAAAGGAAACAAAAATGGCCAATAGACTACAAAAATAACCGAAAAACACAGGTAAAGACATAAAATGTTCAGTGGTGTCGCTTCATTCTCAAAGTTAGAGAACAATAACCAACATTGTTTTTTTCTGTGTGAGAAATTATTTATTTGTTTGTTTGTTTGTTTGTTTGTTTGTTTGTTTGTTTGTTTGTTTGTTTGTTTGTTTGTTTGTTTTTTACAACAGAATGTGGGTTGTCTATATTTTGCTTATTTTGGGGGGCATGATTTTTTTGGGGGGGAAGAAAATAGAAATGGAAAAGAGAACAACAGCAACACATACAATTTCCTTTGTGCTGTGAAATATTTTTCTTTTCGCTCTCTTTGTTGACCTCGTTCACTTTGTTTCAATACATTTTTTCTCACAATTTTCAAAGAAACAAACAGATTTCTGGCCGGATGTGACTCTCGTG
>NW_013952493.1:1479266-1484959 GCF_001266775.1 Austrofundulus limnaeus
CTTGAACGCTGTGGGTTAAACATTCTTGCAATTTCAAAGATTTTGTCCCTCAGGTTGCCTGTGAGCAGCGCACAGGTCCAGCTTATAATAGAAATATTGACAGGGAGATTAAATGCAAAAAGAAAAATGTTCAGGGGCTGACTGGGTGGAAGATGCAGTGCTCTTATATCAAGTGGAAAATGACAGAACTCAATTAGAGCCCAAAGGTTTGTCAAGTTGGGAGATAATCGCTGAAGGTCGGGCGCTGCTGGGATTTCTCCCATCCTGAAGGAGCGAGGTGATAAAAACTATAAATGTTCTGTAGAATTAACAAGACTGGATCACTATAAATTATCAAATGTTGTCAAACCCAGATCTTTAAATCTGACACGAATGAAGCGAGACATGGTGGTGTCTCTGCAGGCTGATTTGCATATTTTGCTTATATAATGAAACCAGCAGCCACTTGAAAAAAAAAAAAGAAAACAAGCAAAACAATCGTGAATTAATACGGTGCCAGCTGGGAAACTGAGCAGTGATGATGATGCGGTTCCTTGTAAATGTCACGGTTTCAGGAGGTTGGATTCAAGAATGCAGATCTGCAATAAGGAGCTTGAAGAAATAACACGAATCTCTTTTAAACAAAAACAAACAGCTGGCATGGCAGCTAAACTCCTCACAAAATTCTTGAGGAATTTCACAAAGAAGGACAAAAAACAGACTGTGACAGTAAATGAGCTGAAATAGACAAAAAAAACTTCTTGAGAGGACAATCTCCACTAAATACCATGAAAGGCTCTCTTATTGTGTAAACCCTGAGTTAACTATGGTAGCAGAAATCCTCCAACTGACCTCAATCCTGTCCAACTCTGGGTTCTCCTCGTTTGATCAGCTTTACGTTGTCAAAAGAAGTATCGGTCCAGCTTGTTTTTTTAGCTCGTTTCTGTGTTCTGCTCTGATTAGCCGAGCTATTCATACCCAGCAAAGCTACTCTCTCCAGCTCTCTGCGTGGTGAGCCATGAGATGACCTGAACTGCAAATCTACTGAGAAAAACGGGGACATGCGCCTATGAAGTGATAGAAAAAATCAGAAATGTTCTCGAGCAAAACTGGGTCTAAACGTAAGTTTCAAGATTGCATTGCTTTGGAGTTCTCTTACAGATAAATATAGAAAAAGAGACTGGAGATCAGATTGGGGAGCTAATAGCTAGTTAGCATTAGCCTGAGCTGTTCGAAGGGAACATATGAAGTAAAATCTACTTTTTTAGCTGTTAAATACATTTTGTTGTGTACTTGCAGTCTCTCTGAGTGAAATATTATGCTACAGTATTTGCGACAAAACTGCCAAAAAACGTTTGAACTTACTTCTACAACTTGGTCGTCTTCATTCTCCTCTGGCTTCTTGCTCCATAAGGCTAAGTAAGGCTGGATTGTCAAGTCTTTCCTTGTTGACATCTTTTAAGTAATTTGTAAATAAGACATTTTTGTGCCACTATATAGGCATGAACTCCTCTGAGGTGTGAAGGGCCTCGTTTGGATTTAAAGAGACAGCTTCAAAACGAGTTGATCTGAGACAAACCTCAGAAAAGGGGTGAAAGTGGAGCTTGTGGAGTTACAATAAAGAGGAATTCAGACCAAAGGTTTGCAGCTCCTCTCTATTTAGCAAACTGAAGGTTTTAAATGTGGAAAAGAAGGATTCGTTTCCTTTAAAACAAATCTCAAAAGTTTCTTAGAAGTTCAAGCAAATGATATTACTAGCTTTAACAGTTGCCATCAGTTTTGCCAAGTTATTCTGGCTAAAATATTGCTATTTTATGCTTAAAAATATGTAAAGGATTTTATGTAAAAAGCTGGGCACTGAATGACTTTGAAATTTGTGAACTACAGCTAAAACAAGGAAAAAGAAGCTAAAATATGCAGAATACAGGCGAAAAGCAGAAAAAAACAGTAGCTAGAATTTTCAATAAGCAGAAATGTAGCTAAAATTAGTAAAACAAATGCTAGTAGTAGCAAAACCTGAGCTAAAAATAAAAACTCAGAAGTTAAAGTCGGAAAGTAGCAAATATGTTGCTAAAAGCTAAAAAAAACGCTAAACAACACTAATAGAACAATCAAAATATCAGCTAAACTGAGTGGCCGAACAGAAGCGTAGGAAGACAAAATGAAGGTCAAACAGCCTAAACAATACAGAAACTCAAAGTCATAGCACTATTCTCAATTGAGCTGAAGTTGTTGATACATGATCGGTTAAAATAGCCTAAAGTTTACAGAAATACTTTGATTGATAAAGCATACAAAATATACTGTTTATTGTAACTAATCTGAGCAACAAAAAAAAAACTCAAATGAAAACTGATTTTCTTTTGGGTTAACAATAATTAAACGTGTTGACACAACCCAGAGAGGGATGAGGCCTGCAGCTGAGAGAGGATATGCACTGTGACATAATGAGCTCGGGACAATTGCCTGGAAACAGACAAGCACACACAAACAAGCACGCAGATTGGCTTCTGTAAAGGTCACGCCTCATCTCCCGATTGATAATCTGATATTGGCTTTGATATCATCACGACGCCGTTCAGAGCAGGTGGCGTTCAGGAAAACAGAGCGAGCGTCTGTCTGTGCTGCAACACACAAATCTACTCTCAAAATGACTGGCTTAGCGGCGAGTTTTTATATTGTCTCTAAATATTGTTAGACGTGTCCAAGAATTGTGTGTCATGAGACAATTTTTCGCTCAAACGGCGTCTCCAGACAGAAAAAACACGGAGCACCTGGACAAAGGAGGCAGGAACATTTAAATTTCCACAGGAACACAGAAAATACTAAGCTTGTGCAAAAGCTTTAAAAAAAGGCTAAAAATAGCACTACTGATATTAAATTAGATTTATTCAGAATGAATAGATGTTGGAAATCTGATTCCCTGGAACAGATTTTATGGCTGTGAGCACTGCACCACAGCACAGAAATATGATCCATGCTTGTCATCTAATTTCATTCTGTCTTTTTTAGTCTTTCGAGCAGAGTTTTACTCAGTTCACTTTTTTCATTATAAACTAAATTGTTCAAATCTTTTGAAGTAGAGTTCTGTAAAAAATGTTTTAATGAACAAATATTTTACATGGTTTAGAAAGCTTTTTGGATGAGATCAAATTTGAGTTTAATTCTGATTGACTAATGAGCCACTGAGTAGACTTGTCTAACTAAAGCGGATTGCTGCCATAAAACAATGTTTCTCAATGTAATTGCAAGGAATTTAGGGGTTTCATCATTTACAATCCATAATATCATCCAACGATTTTGAGAATCTGGACAAATCTCTGCAAGTATGTGGCAGGGCTGAAAACCAACATTGAATGCCTATGATATTTGATCCCTCAGGTGGCACTGAATAAAAAACAACATTATTCTGTAACAGATATTACCACATGGGCTCAGGAACACATCAGAAAACCATTGTCAGTTCATCTCTACGTCTACAATAGCAAGTTAAAACTCTACCATGCAAAGCTAAAACCACATATCAACACCCAGAAACACCATTGGCTTCTCTGGACCTGAGCTCATCTGACATGGATTGACACAAAGTGGAAAAGTGTCCTGTGGTCTGACAAGTTCATAAAACAAATAGTTTGTGGAAATCGTGGACATGGTGTCCTCCAAGCCAAAGAGGAAAAGGACAGTCCAGACTGTTAGGAGTGCAAAGTTCAAAAGACAGCCTCTCTGATGGTATGGGATGTGTTAGTGGTTAGATGGGTAACTGCACATGTGAAGGCACCATTAATGCCAAAAAGTGATGGAACTAGTTCTAACCCCGGATTTACACTACATGCGTCTCCACTCCGCTGCGCTGCGGTGTGCAGTTCCCAGCTGTTCGTTTGTGCCCCAATTCGTTCTGCTCCGGTCCGACACAGAGGGGGAGCATGTGCAGGAAGGAGACTGCGTGATAAATCCAGTGATAAAGGTAGAAGTCAGAGCAAAAAATTATTAATTCTGTGAAAGACGAACTCCAAACACAGCTGAAAACCTTGATATAAAAGCTTTTGATTTCTATGGTTGAAACGGTATCGCTGTTGTCTTTTTTGAAACGTCTGATTTCAAAATAAAATCCACGTGTAACGTGTGTGTACATACAGTATATGCTACATGCTACATGTTCCCATCTGCTTCCCAAACAGAACGATACATTCTGAGAGTATTTGTGTAGAAATTTATCCATATATTTATTAATATAGCTGGGATGTGGACATCATTCCACCTAATAAGATATTATTTTGAAAATATGGATGTTGTGCTCATTCCTCTTCCTGTTGGTGTGACATAATCTTTAAAAATTGATTCCTCCGGCATCTGGCAAAAAGAAAAAGAAAAAAAAAAGCTGCGGCGTCCGGCAGAAATAGGATCGGATCTAATTTTGCCGGATCGCCGTCTGCTCACCGCTGCCATGCGGAGCCAGTGTAAATACTCTCATTGATTATAATGGGTGCATATTTGCTGCAGAGGTCAGACCGGAGCGGAGCCGGAACGCATGTAGTGTAAATTAGGGGTTAGTTTATCAACACAGTCAGAATTAAACTCCATTATTCTAAAAGGACATCATCATTAGAGCTATCTACAACAGGTAAGATTAAAAACGTTCATTGCATTTCCATAAAACCCCACTTCAAAGGTCTGAACTATCACTTTTATCTGATTTTTTTTTCTCCAGACACCTGGTCCTCTCTATTGTAAATTGATTTCCAATCCATCATGAAACTATTTCTCGCCATCCCACAGAGTGCTCCCTCCACCCTCATAAATACCAAGGCACTATGTCACATAAAGAGGCAGAGAAATGCTATTCTCCCCCTCGGCTAAGATGTACTCGCTGTTCATCTCATGCTGTCATATAAGAGACTGATGCTCCTGTGAGGAGGCCCAGAGGTCACGTAGCCACATGTTCCTCCACTGCAGCTCTGCCTTGGCAGAATCAGTAAATTTCCCTCACCTCTGCTGTACGTCTTCAGTGTGCAGCACCCACTAAAAGCTCCTCGCGGTGTGTTTTATATCAGCGCGTGTAAGAGAGAGAGAGAGAGAGGAGATGGACACATGAGAAGAAAGCGAGCAGGGATTAATTTAGCTTGACATATATGAATTATGTGTTCACATTCCTCAAGGGGAAGGTTTATAAATTGGAGTTTCAGCAAGATTTTATCTCCAAAGTGCAACTTGGAAGATGTGCTTGGGCTTGCAAAAATTTAAAAGAAACACAAAACTGGGGATTCGTTTGAGTCGTCAGAGGAAGACATGGAGAGACAAAAACATGGCTTCATTTCTCTGTGATTAAGAAACAATGAGCAAAGAAAAAAGTGAGATAAGGCTTAAAATATGTAATGTAAAAATAAATGATCACGTAAAAGGTTTGCGGTATAGTACTGGTGGTTACTTTAGACCATGAGCTGATAAATATCAGAAACATATAGTTTTATTGCTCATAGCCAAATTCAAAACTGCAATAATGTTTGTGCTCGTGTCTGCGTGTGTTAGTTTGTCATGTTAACAAAATATTTAATAAACCACTGAATGGACAAATCATTCATATATACAGGTGCTGGTCATAAAATTAGAATATCATGAAAAAGTAGATTTATTTCAGTAATTCCATTTAAAAAGTGAAACTTGTATATTATATTCATACATTACATACAAACTCATATATTTCAAATGTTTATTTC
>NW_013952493.1:1486228-1493304 GCF_001266775.1 Austrofundulus limnaeus
ATATATATATATATATATATATACACACAGCCACACTATATCTACATCACACACTCATTTGGATTTCCCTTGACCTTGTATGTTTTTATGCCTGGACTGAGGTTGTCATAGGAACACATCTTTGACAGCTTTCAGCTCACACCAAACACACACATAAAACCTCACTCCGGAGGCATGAGCGAAGAGATGTTAGAAGGAGAAAAGAAGGGTAGCCTCTTTTTTCACAAGCTGTGGTGGACGGTTGGATGGGTTGATGTTCTGGAGCTGGGTGGTAACATGTTTAACTGTTGAGAAATCCTGCCAGAAGCAAAACAAGCTTGATTTCCATAAACATTTCAAACGCATTCGCAAGGTTTGAGCATTTCAAGCAAAATAATGTAAAATTCCACACGGTTTCCATTTTAAATACCATATTTTGTATTTTATTTAGCTTCAAGTTTTAAAAAATGATACTGAAATCTAAGTCTAGTTTAAAGAGACTTTTTAAAACTGAGATTTTCTGCTATTTATGCTCATCATGTTTTGCAGATTTGTTTGGACTTTAAGGAACCCTGACAGCATGCTTACACAAACAGAAAATTTGGTCTGGCCCAGTTGTGGCCCATGTGTCCATGCCTGAGCAGTAACACTTGGCCCAGGTACAGCAAAGAATAACAGCACTGTGATGGCCCAGATGCAGTTTGCCAGAGGTGGTCTATGCATGGGTCTGAACCAGCTTACACCAAACAACAACTGGACCAGTTGTGGTTCTGATAGAGCTGGACCCCATACACACAGTTGAGCCAAACACTATCATAGCCAAATCTGGACCACATCCTGTTGACAAACCCTTCGTCATGCCAGCAGCCAGTCAGTAGTTCCAGCTTAACACCAGATCTGGCCCACACCTGTCTGCTGTTTGGGTATTTTTTACCGACATCATTTTGTACTCTAGAAACCAAAACAACAATGGACCCTTCTTTGTGCTGTTTGTCTTGCTTTATCTGGATCTTGTTGCCAATAAACTTTGCGTGCTGAAATATTTAGAAATTGTGAAGAAACTGGGCAATATTAAAGAAAAAAATGTTTTTTATGAACCTTTAGCCAAGCTAAACATGTTCTTTCTTTATGTTTTAGTTTGTCATTGATGTACTCGTTGCTGGGTATTTTCATACATGTCATGTTGTACAGACTGTCTGCAAATTACACATATCTGTCCCCATTTGGCATGTATACAAATGTAAAGGGAAGTCTTGCTGACTTTTAAAAAAAAAATGTCCTTCAAATTTATTTAAGTCTCAGAGCCGGTAGGCTGTAAGGAAATACACCGTTATCTCCACCCAGCATTCTGTACTTTCCCCGCGGCCGACAGTCCGCCCTTCTTTTACATTGCTCTCCTGTTTACGCATGTATGAATGATTACAGAAGATATTCAATTTATGACAAGTAGAATTTATTATTTTTTTTCTACAAAAGCGCACAAATGGATTTAAAGCCTTTAAGTGCAGTTTGGGGGAGAAAGCCACTGTCAAGCCTATGAATCATGCAGTTTAAAAGTAAAAAGACTGAGTGAGTCATAGAACTAAAAAATCATCCAGTTGCTGCTGCATGAATTTAAAATCACAATGGTGCAAAAAAAAAAAGGAGGAAAGAGGGAGAAAGGTAATGGCATCAACTACGTCAGTAATGAGAGAGAAGCTTGACTCTTGGGGTAGAGAGGGATAAATAAAGGAGCAAGGACGGTGGTGGTAATATTATCTCCTCGCTGCCTGTCATGTTCTGCTGGGCAGTGATGTCACTCAGACTGCAGCGTGGTCCACCCTGCGTGTGCTATACACAAACACACCCACACTGCAGAGAATTAATTATTAAACATGCAGCATATACATTTCTATGCCCAACAACTCGTCTATGATGATCAGTAATTTCTACTTCACTATCAACTACACAGCTAGAGCTGAGTATTAGTGCTTAGAAGACACAGTTAGGAACAGAAAAAAACAAGCCACCTAAATGGGTAAAGTTTTTGTTTTCCTCACTGTCCACAAGATGAGACTGCTCACTTGTGTTTTTGCTCCCTGAAAATTAGAGAAAGAAGGATCCAACTCTGTCTCAGCGTCGCTTGATGTCACACTAAACCATGTCCCCATTTTCAACCTCACTTTATTCCCCTCAGCACTTACATCCTTCGATATAAATAGACTCACATCCAGCCACACGAGCCAGCACCATATCGTCTCCCTAGCCCCCCACCCCTCCTTGTTTTTCCAGCCGTGATTAGGCCTCACCTGGTGTTTCGTTTTACGGTGTGCACGCTCTGAGGGTGTCACGACGCCTCGCTGGATTGGATGTGAAAATGCTTAGGCCAGCTCGTCAGAGGAAAATACCGCAATACTTCAATGGGAGGCCAAGGACGCTCTCACCGTGAGCACAGGGAGGCTTTTAAATCACTGAGGGTGAACACCGTGTACCACGCTGTAAATGTAGGCTGCCCATCTCATCTGTCAGGTGACTGCACGGAACTGAGCTCCCTTTCTTCTGCTAAAGAGGAAAAGAAACACATAACAGTTTACAACCGAATCATATTTCCCTGGTGTCCATTTTCATTTTTGTTTATTTTGAGGTTAGTTTTTTATAGTTTTGTAAGAAATTTAAAAAGCTTTCAAATGCAATGATTGACTTTAAAAACATGTGAGTTAAACATGATGTCTATTCAGCCCTGAAGTCATCAAAGACTAAAGACCTAACTATAAACTAAAAGAAACACCTCTGTCTGCAAAAACTTCAGAAAAAAAGCTTAAAGTGAGTTAAAACAAGCCCAAAAACAGCTATTATTATTATTATTATTATTATTATTATTATCTGAAAGCCAAAAAATCTAAGTGCAATGAGTCAGCTAAGTGCTAAAGGTGGCTAAATGGTAACTGAAAGAAAAAGGCAGCAAAATGGTCAATTGCTATAAGTGCTATAAGTAGCTAACAGCTAAAAGTACCACAAAATGTCAAGTGCTGATTTCAAAGAAAACAGTTTTTTGAAAAATTTGAAGGTGTTTCTGTGCAGTTCTATGGGTAATATCAGTCAAATAAATTAAAATAAACTACTGATGCCTCACTTTTTTGTTTACAGCTGATGCACATCTACCTCGCCCCTCACTGCAGTTTCAGTTCGAGGTCATTAGCTGAGCCTCCTTCCCACACCCTCTGTCCTCCTGTTTTTCCAGACTTCTTGGATTTCTTCATTGGGCCTGCGCCAAGCCTCGTTCACCTCAACCTTGTGGCAAAGTAAGCGAAGCAAAAGTGTTCAATTTCACACCACAAAGCACTAGAAGTCAGATGTGACGTCAAGCAAACAAAACACAAAAAAGGTACTTCCTAGTTGTTTTTTTTCTGACGTGAAAGGCTTTCCTCTGATTGCTGATAACAAAGATCATGTTTGGGTTTTTTTTACTCCTGGTATTAAATGTCAATTACTGCATATTTTATTTTTTCCTTGGTGGTAATTTAAACTTGGACAAGCTTTAATGGAGATGTCAGCAGTTAACTAACAATGAGCAAACAAAAATAAGAAAGCAAGAAAATGGTTCAGAAATACGTCAGAAAAACATTTTTAGCTCAGAGAAAGCTTAAATCAACAGGCTTCTCTCAATTAAACTAAAAAAAGTGTTGTTTTTTCTAATATTTGGGATTCCTTTATTACTATTTGTTTCTCTCCTTGACTAAATGCACAGGATTAGTATTTTTTCCCCACATCCAGTTCCTTTCTCGCAGCCTCAGAGCTGATATTTAGTCTCACAACCCCTCATCTGCTCCTCTCTGACGTCAGGAAACTCTTTGAATGGATGCAGCATCGATGTCAGCTCCTACGTGTTTTTCTGCAAGGAGGAGGAGGAGGAGGAGGAGGAGGCCTGGATGAGCGTAGGAAGACAAGAGACGTTGGTGTGAGGTGGGCTTTACGCCGTGATGTCATAAAAGCTGATTGAAGATCAACACAAAGCTTCACAGTCTCTTCTTGTGTGGGAAAAACACATAGGCTCAGTTTTGTTTTGCCCTTTTTTATTATTATTTAGTTGTTGAACCACGGAAAGAATGACCAAAAAGGGTGATGATAGGCTTTTGAAAAGGTAAAATCATATACATCTGTTAATTCCTCATGGGTGCTTAAATCTGGGGGACGTGTGTGTGCTGTCGGCAGGTCAAAAAAACTAACTCCTTCTGCGTTTGCAACTAATCCTCCCAAAAATAAAAAATGAAAATACCCAACAGAAAATTTCACTCAAACAGCCTCATGTTGAACACTTTGTACCAAGAGATCCTGAGCCACTTTACATAAACTAAATAAACCCACAGCACCACCTGGTGGATGAAAGAACCTTTTTGTTTGTTTGTTTGTTTTTTAAAGTAGTGTGTTTTTGGCATGAATACATTAAATTTCTTTATGAAGTGAGACACGTCTAACTGCACTGAGCAAACAGACCCAAGTCTCAGCTTACAGAGGACAGAAAGGTATAAGGATGGTTTGGCTAATAAACAAGGGGTCCATCAACTCTAAAGTTTTTAAAGGCACAGTTCAGGTTTTTGAAGTGGGTTTCACTGGAAAGGTTATGAACAATTAATATCTTACATGTTGTAGATAGAGGTCTGAATAAACTCAGACAGTGACAAACTGAACAAATGATGCCATGCAAAAGTGTACAGGTTCAACATTAGCAAACAGAAAGTTCTTTCACACAGTCTGTCATTTTTTAAATGGAGTTATTATATAATCTTGAAGAATAATATAAAATGGGGGGGGGGGGGCATGTTTTAGCCATGTAGGGGTTTTGGGTATATTCTACAATGGATAATTTGTGAATTATTTAAATACGCAAATTATCTTACCTCGAGGCACCACGCTCTTAATTTGATCAAAAATTAACCCAGGAAAGAGACGAAAACCTGTAACTTTATTGTAATCAGTCTCACAATAAATGTACCCAAAATTGTTTGATGAGTCCTTGTCCTTATCAGAACCAATAATATTTTATCAAGACACAAAAGTGAGATTAGCTTATGTTGGCACGTTCTCCACGGGCCATTTATTTACAGATTAAATGTATTTACATCTATGGTGAGTAAGAAGTGATGACATGTTGGAACCAGGTAAAACTGACAGTTTGCAATCACAAGTGAATAAACAAACAACAAATAAAATAAACACTGAGAGGTGAGTTTGAGGCTTGGAGTGAGGTGAGGTGAGTTTTGCTTTTAGCTGGTTTTTAACTAAGGGGGTCCTAGTTAAATTAGGGAGAAAAATCGTTTAGTTTACCAAATCTCATACAAAAATAAGAATCAAATTTACGTCTGAGCACCTGTTTGTCACCAGGACAAATGTTCACTTTTACCCTTTTGTTCTGCTGATTGCGGTACCAGAAGTAGTCGGTTGACCGAAGGATCTCAGGTGATGTTCCCCAAAGAACTGCTTCAGTGTAGTGGCCGGTCGGACACTCAGGGTGTCTGTTCAGCTGCTGGCCCTTCAGTCAGAAAGGTGGGTGGTGAGCAGGTGACAACGTGGTCCGGTCCTCCCAGGCGGCTGCAAGACTTCTTAATTTGATTTCAACTTTGTACAGAAAAACGAACTAAAAACGATGCTTGAATTACAATTAGCTTATTTAACTTCTATAAAATCAAACTCAGATGTAGAGTCGATATTAAACGGTGGCTGTTCGTTCAACCCAGCGGGAGATGCAGAAGGGCCACCATCCTGCCCAGCCCATGGGGAGGGGCTGGCAGGCAGGGCCTCTGCTGAGCTTCTGGAAAACTGTTTCTGGCTTCTGATGTTGAAAAACTCTTTTTCTCTGTCTTCTTCTTCTGTCCTTGTCTTCTACTTTTTCTTCTTAGAGATTGGGAGTGCGCTAAGCTTTTTAAAACCTCTGTTATGGGCGGAGTCAAGGTTTTAGTTGGCCAATAAAAATGTTACACCTTAYACAGGAAAAGTTTTTTAACAAATCAAATCTGTTTTGGAGGGAAAACTTTACTTCATGACAAAGAAAAAGGAAGCGTTTTAGTTTAATTATCTTGCATCTAATTAAAAGGGAGAGACATCAGCTTGCCTCAGTAAAATAAGAGTGTCACACTTAATTATTAAAGATTCAAGTCCTAAAGTTTCTAAGGATTAAATCATGGAATAAAACACACATCTTCTTCAGGAAAACATTTCATCAAAACAATTAACACCACAATACACACAGCTATTGAATAGTTAACTAAGCAAAACTTAGTAGATCCTTTATGGTCTTTTTTGTTCTTTTCTGTAAGAAAAATGGATTAGATGAAAATCTTTGCAATAAGACAGAAAACATTAGATACACTAATTCCTTTATCTTTTCTCCTTTTTTTCACATTTAATGAAGAATGTAGGTCCTTTGTTCTCAGTCACTGAAGAGTCTGGTTAAAGGCATTTATGATCCCTTTGAAGAGGAGCGAACAGACAGTCCTGTGCTTATGGGGGATGGAAGCAACAGAACTTATGGGGTTCGGAACAGGAATGTGGCAGTTCTTATTTATTAACAGTAAGGCGTCAGGACGTCTGGTGGGGTTTGTGTAAGAGATGTTAATTCGAGCCACAAAGGAAGTTCCATGCAAAAGTCTTTAGAAATAGTCTGAAGTTAAAGTGGGGGTTTTCTTCCTCTTTGAGCCGTTGTCATAGGAACAAGTGAAATCTAATCAGAAATGATTATTTATATGCAGGAAAATGCTACAGCCATTAGCTTGTGGATGAAAACTTCTGCCTTTTTTGTACTTTGTGCTCCATGACTGATGACACAGCTGATAATTATATTAATAAAAAACAATTTGACAGAATATCACTTCAAAAATTATCAAGTGTGGCATTGTGTGTGTGTGTGTGTGTGTGGATGGGTTTTTCCTACAACGTGGGGACAATTATCCCAAAAAAAGCATGCCTCGTGGGGACCAATGCCAGGTCTCCATGGGTCCAAATGCAAATTACGGGTGAGGGGTTAGGTTTAGGACCAAGGTTAAGGTTAGTTTTAGGGTCAGGGGCTCAGAAGGCTAGAGGGAAGATAAGAAAAAAAAAAGAAAAACAAAATTATTCAGTCT
>NW_013952493.1:1494069-1497161 GCF_001266775.1 Austrofundulus limnaeus
ATTTGTTGGAGGGAAGGGACATCTCAGTTTGAGATTTGCACATTAAATTAGCATGGTTAGGTAGCTTTGAATTTATGCCGTTCATTTTGCCATACCAAAACATGCACAAACAGGGTTAGAAGTAATAAAACACACATTTCCACCAACTTCTCCATAAAATTGAGTTTAATAGATTGTTAAAATAAGGCTATGATAYGATTTTTAGCAAACTTTTACTAGGAGGAATGACTGACACGGCATCCAGAGAGATTTTACAGCTAAATGTGAGCAGTAGGTGGGATTATACTGACAGAACGGACAGTTAAACAAACATCTGGAGAAAAACATACAAACACACACTTATTCACCTACATCCATCCACCCAAAACGGTGGCAATAAACTGCAATTTAGCAGATGAAATAGCTGTTTTCATTACAAAAAAAATAAAAAATAAAACATGCATAGCTTCAGACTCGAATGTTTTTTTTTATTGTTGTCATTTTTGATATTTGTGGAAAAAGAAAACATGATTAAACACTATCCTATTTTATTTCATCCTTATTAACAATCATGTAAACTGGTTAGACTGTATTGTTCACAGTAGCCTCCTGTGATATATTTTGTTCATGTAAAAAGTTACATTCTGAACCCAGGTGGGCTCCGTGACAAAGACAGAAAATAAATACTGGAATGGCAAACACACAGTAAGTCACTGCCTGGAAATGGACGTTAGATGAAACTTGTCTCAGTCTGGATATAAAAAAAAACTAATTAAAACATCTGCTTAACGACGGCACGTTGCAGTCAGTCATTAAAAGCCTTCATAAAAGTCTCACAAACAAAAAAAACAATGGAAAAATTACAAAAAACTGCTTTTTAATATACAAAATTCCTTTTCATGCTGCATGATCCCTGGAAAAACTGAGTTTTTAATTAAAACACTCTTATTCCCAATGAAACCCTAAAAAAAACRGTTCAACTTCCAATTCAACAAGTTTTACCTTTCATCTTCCTTCCTTTGGTCACAACACAACCAAGACACAGTAGTGTTGATTACATTATTTACACACACGTTCCTCCATGACATAAGTGAGTCAACACCAAACAATTTAAAGTGCCAATGAGCTGAAGCGAACAGGAAGCACTGAGCTGTCGGCAGCCATTTCTTCACACACGGGACAAACGTTCAAGGCTTGGATGATCGGGCAGGACAACAAACACACTTTAGTGAAGATTCCTCATGTGGGATAATGCTAACCTGGTTCTTCTATTCACAGGGAAAAATCAAAGGATTCAAAGTGCTCAGACAACATACACCTGCRTCATTAGAACTCTAATTACCACATCTAAAATTATCCTAACAAACAGAAATTAAAAGGCAAAATATTTTCTTAATTTTAAACTGAAAAGTTGCAAGTTTTACGCTTATAAATTGTATATTTCAGTTTAAATTAAGAAACGGCTACGTTCACACTGCAGGTTTTAATGCTAATTTTTTTTTTCAAAAATCCAAGTTTTTGGCGTGGACGTTTCTATTATATTTCAAATGTGACTCCAGTGTGAACCCCTCGCTGCACTGATGAGATCCACGTGCACAGAAGATGACGTGACGTCACATTCAGAAGTAGCCTATGGATGCTACATGTTAGCGTGTCGAAACTGAAGTTGTACAATCGGAGCTATTTAAAAACACATTTCTGACATGCTTGTTTARTTCACTGTTTACATTTGAACTGTTCGCTTGACTGTCGGAAAAAAATCTGATATAAAAAAATGGGATTTGGGTCACATTTTCCTGCAGTGTGAACGTAGCCAAAGTAAAATATTTTCATTAATGAAAACGTTCAGCTGCCTTTGTTTCAGTCTGTTAGGATTACCTGGCTGACCTGCTAATCATGCAACAGAGGGGATTTCTGTGCATCGTTCGCTGCAAGCTGCTTTTCTACTRAACACTAAACAAAACAAAAGTGTAACCAACAGAGAGCCTAAATAATCAAAATATTTAAAACGTCAAACTGTGGGTTTTAATTATTTGAAGGCCACAGTTTATCCAAATAAATGAGGGAAGAGCAAAAAGATAATAGTGTTTTACTGACTGCGAAACTTCCACGTCTATATTTTTAAAACTATATTCAGAAAACAACACTAACCTGATCAAAGTGCCAAACCTGAACCAGTTTTTCCAACATGCAAACCCAGCAGACAAATGCCCGGGCGGGTTCTTTAAGTTAACATACCCTCCACCTTAAGATGTACAAAACACTAAACAAAAGTCCTTTTTTTTGTCCCTTTTTTTTTTTTTTTACAAAGTAACCGTCTGCTCAGGCATAAAGGATAATTCATAAAATGAAATTTAAAATCTGGGAGTGACGGGAGGCTGGACGGCCCTGGAGTTTAGAGCGACAGTCTGTGGTGGTTTTTAATCAGGAGAAGTGGTGACCTGCCAGACGATGAGGTGGCTCCGCTCGGCCTTGGTGGGCGCCGACGGTTGGCTGGCGGTCTGCTCGGACAAACCATCCAACTCGCTGCCTTCGTCACCTGAAGAGGAGGAGGAAGATGAGTCAGGGAAACGGCACAGAAACCGTTACTGTTTTCCCCTCCTTATCCTAAACTTTTTTCTTTTTTTTTTGGAAAGTGAACAGAGAGTTCAGAAATTGTRTCTGCAGAAATTTTGAACGAACCAATTCTGAAGTCGATGTAACCTTCTCCTCCGCTCATGATCAGGTATGTTTTGGGCTCGGACACTGCTGTGTCGGAGGATTCGGACGCAGGTTCATCAGAGCCTGAATCTGCACTACCTGGAGGTGGCATCGCCTGACCTGCAGCAAAAAGAAGAAACTCGGGATTAGGAGATTAACGTCAATTTACCCGTTATTAAAGGAGAAAACGCAATAAAGAAGCATAAATGCATCAAAACAGAGATAATTTACCATTTTAGTTTCCTTGTGTGAGTCTGCATCCTGGTTTACAGCCTACTACGGATGGTGACAGTAACTTTTATTTAAAACTTAAGACACTTAAAAATACACTCACCGGCCACTTTATTAGGTACACCTGTCCAACTGCTCGTTAACACTTAATTTCTAATCAGCCAATCACATGGCGGCAACTC
>NW_013952493.1:1499333-1502486 GCF_001266775.1 Austrofundulus limnaeus
AGAGATCTTTCCAGCTTGAGCTTGTTTGTTTGTTGAAGTTGATTTTTGAAAATAAGGGTCACACAGGTAATATGAGTTTTTTTTTCTTCACTCTGCAACCTTTTAATTCAGGGTAGGATTTACTTTTTTAGTGGTATACATAGATTATTTTGTTTTTATGAATGAATGAAACAAATAAATAGACATCTCTTAATATATTTTGACAATTCAAATAGCCTATTTAAGATATCTCTAATTATATTCTGACTTGTATACTGTAAATAACATTAAATTTATCGTTAAGTTGTAGGAAGACTCCAGTTCAAGATATCTTAAATGTATCTTTAGATATGAGATAGGCTATATAAGATTCAATTAATGCAAATTTCAGACTTTTTCATGTTCTGTAACTTGTATTTAAAACAAAGCTGMTGCRGTTGATCATTCTGTTTTTATAAGCAGCCCTCCCAAGACCAGTACTCTGTGTAAACACTTGAAAGATCTAAAAAAGGTTTTAGAAGTTGTTTTTGATAAAACAATCGACTGACTGTTGGTGACATGTTTGCATCTGTTTAATCAGATGTCATTTATTATGTACTTCTATATAACCATGTTAATATTTTTTGTAGTATAAATACGGTACACGTTTTTCTTATATTTTATCAAATTTTGAACATTTTTGTTTCGGGCAGGTAACCTTTCACCTCGGGCAGGTACCATTTTTCATCGGGCAGGTAAAAATAATAATCTTGTCGAACCCTGCGTAGGGCTAACTTTTACTGTTTTCTATTTTGCAAACTGTGTAGGCACCATGTCACATTAACTATAACGTATCAGAATAGGATGACATTATGGCTCTAAATTATTTGAAATCATCCAGCTGGTATGCMAACCTGGAATCTACGTCTGCAGGGAATGTTTCACACATGTATGACTAATGTTCGACTAAAACGAGATGATTTTTTTCTTAAAATAAAATCTTTTCCTGAACAAATGTACCACTCCAGTAGTTAGGAAACCTGCTGTGTCCTCAGAGAAGAAGYCTTGATTAGCTTAACTTTACCCCACTTTGAGATAACCTGTAAAATCAAATATCTGACTAAATGGGGGGGGGGGGGGACAACAAAATAATCATCTCTGATGAGGTCAAGAGGCAATAAAAGATTATTCACAGCTTCTTACTGTCTCAAGTTAAAATTGCAGAAGTTGGATTAGAGTCAGTGGGACTTCTCTTTGAATAAACAAGATTCATCCCTGCAGGCATCTATGCACTAATGTCAGACATATTTGCTTGGTTTATATGTTTTTTGTTTTAGACTGCAGCTAAAAATCTTTTCTGAATGACTAAAAAAACTGGAATGATAGTTATATATATATATACTTTAGCCTAATATAAGAGGATAAAATACATTCAGGTTTAATTGAGACAATGCACATTAGAATAAATAAATTAAATTTTGTTCATTGCTTTTACAAATATTTTCCACAGTTTATACAAAACTTTAGTTTTTCTCAGTTGTTTACACACATTTTGTGGTACTTGAGACAAATAGACCACAACTTAAACACAGTTTTTTTTGTTACACACTGTAACTGTATACAGACAATTCTTCTGTTGTTTTGTACGTAGACCACTGTATGTGCAACTGTGTGTTGGTTGGGATGAACACTGTGTACATAGTTTTAGTGGGAAAAATGAAAWATATTTGTGACTGTATATTTGTGTGTTCCAAGTATAAAAACAATATTGTAAAATATTTTCTAGCACACTTATGTGTGTACTGTCCRTAGTAAGTGTAACACTGAACAAAAAATGGTTAGTCATGATGATGAATACTGTTTTTTGCACTGAGCTCATCAGTGTCCAACATGTTCTTATAAACGTCTGTTCACATGATGGTTTGAGTGTCAACTAAAGCAAAATACCATTTTCAGAAGAAACTGTAAAGTTTCATTTTGCAGGAGTTTTGAGGGGTTTTGTCCACGGTGCGTTTGATTTTAGATTTGAGTGTAGAGTTCTGAGAGCATGAAGCACGCTTTCAGAAAATGTGTGTAAACAATGGAGGAAAACCGTAATACCCTCCGCCCTCGTCTCTCACCTGGCACGGTGACAAAAAACTTGACGGCATCTCGGTGTCCATGGAAACAAAGCTGGGCATGGGCCATGGAGCAGTACGGCACGAAGCTGCCCAGTGCATCTGAAGAGTCGTCACCGTAAACCCGAACGGCACTGCCGGGTCGATTTGGCACTGCTCCCGTTGTCTTGTTGGCTGAAGAATAAAAAGATAAAAGCTGATGATGAGGAAAATATGCAGCGGGTCTGATTTACATTTGAGTTGTCAAAACAATGAAAGTTTTTATTTCAAAAAATAAAATACTGTTACTGTTGAGACAAAGAACTCATGAAAACGAAAGAGCTGTTGTACCTTCAGACAACGGGATGGAGATGATGACTCCGTTTCCTGTTCCCACCCACAGGCGGCTGCAGGACACCACCAGAGCTGTGATTCTCACAAAAGAGAAACCCAGTTTACCCGTACCTGCAACACAGACCAGAATAAGAAGCTCAGAATCTATTTATGAGAACGTGTAGTTAATCTAGATCACAAATCAAACTGAAGGACCCCATTGTTGTTGTTGTTTTACTTAATATGAAAATTGCTTCTTATATTGATRGTAAACTTTAAATTTATGATTAAGTGCAACAAAATAAATTTAAAACGTGAAAGATAATAATTGTCTTGCCCCTGACCTTTAAGTAACTGAGCAGTTTAGTTGGATAGCACAGTATTAATGTCTCAGTGGTTAATGAGTATCAGTGAGAGAAACTCTATTAGTTTTATTTTTAATAATATTTCTGTATTTATTTCAGATTTAGTCAGTCATACACTTAGTTCTTTTTGGTGTTTAAAAGAGGACGTGTTAAAGGGGCAATATCATGTAAAATCARCTTTTTTGAGTTTTATGTTATGTTATAATGTTATACTCTCATAAAAAAAACCATTCCCAAAGCCTTGCTTTGACTCATTCATGCATGTTTGAGAAATCCTGCAGTGTTTTTATGAAGCCATGCTGAGGAGCAAAACGACAGGTGGGGACTAGAAACGCCTTATGGGGCCAGAAACGCCCCTGAGACGTGTCTGTAAGCAGAATTTCCTCATGGAAGAGCGCACC
>NW_013952493.1:1502496-1507496 GCF_001266775.1 Austrofundulus limnaeus
CCCCTCCCCACACACCCCGCCCATGACTCCAGCAGGCTCTCGGGTGAAATTGAAAATGAAACTTAACTGTCTGCTGCTCTCAACATTAATTCTCTCTCAGTGAAGCTCTTTTCAGATTAAAAATATCTTTGAGGAAATGTATTTTCAGATGCCAAGTAAACTGCATCATAGCACACGCGTTATGTGTTTCTATTTAAACATAAAAACAGCATTTTAATAACAGCTAAAGATGACATAGATACTTTATTATGGTATAGTATTTAAATATATGCCTGAGAAACACATAATATTGGCCCATTAAAATACTGTTTGGTCAAAGTTAAACATGAAATGTCAAAGTTCTTTACAACTGGTCCTTCGAGGGCCACCATAACACTCATGTGGCCCTCGGTGAAAATGAGTTTGACACCCCTGATCTAGATGGTGGATTTCAGAGGTCATACCCAGCATCTTGCTGACATAAGGCTCGATGTCCACATCCTGCAGGTGCTGGTAGGTGTGTGCGTGAAACAGCCGCAGAGTYGAATCCAAACGGATGGACACCCAGATACCGTCCCCGACCCAAGCTAGCTGACGAACTTGACTCTCTTTGCGAGGATGAGCGTCAAAAGACTTCTGCTCCGACGAGGAAGATTTACATTGTGAAAAGGTTAACGTTGCTACAAGACAACAGGTGATGTGATTTACATGATAAACGCTGTACCTCTATCCTCATGGCTTTGGGCTGGATAACATAGATCTTGTTTCTGTAGCCGCACCACACCTTGTCGTGGACTACAGTCATGCAGCGGATGGAGTGGTGGGGGCGGCCCAGATCCAGGAGGTGGTAGTTGGTTAGATCCCACTGACCATCTGCAAAATGAAAATAGAGCGAAATGTCTCATTATTACAATATTAGGAGGAAAAGTGCTAAATATATCTCCCTGATATTTATGTTACTCTCTTACCAGTGCCTCTGTGGAAAATTGCTAATGTCCCATCAGCCAAAGCTACCAACACCCTCCCTTTCACATGTCTGCAACACAGATAAAAGAAGCATTATAGCATTTTTACTGTTTGTATTACTATATGTTTGATATACAAGTAGAATAATACCTGCAACTTACACTATGCTGAGGATTGAGTCCTTCAGCTTGATAGCATGAAGACATTTCCTCCATCGTGCAACAGACGAATGCACATACAGACTTATACAGAAACAAGGAGACATTAAAGTCAGTTTTAGGTTGAATTTTTATCATAAATGATTTCAGGTAAACGCTCAGATCATTTTAGCTGCAGTGATAGCTCCCTCTGGTGGCCCATGCCTCCCTCACCATCCGTTCTGAGCTCCGAGCCACATAGTGGGCAGAGCGCTGCTCGTCCTCGGGACGTCTCCCTCTGATGCTTCTGTGTCTTCTGACTGAGAGGCCCCACTGCTGTCCTGCCCAGAACCCCTGAAGGCAGACCAGTCAATAGTTATATCTTATTTATTTATTTTTAATTTGTTGTGCCTAAGAATCAGGTTTATTTTGTTTTTGATTTTGATTTTTAAAAACTTAAAAAACTTAAAATATTAAGATTTTTGTATTTTTTTTTATTCTGTAAAATCTTTAAATATTACATCAACCTCCAGTATCATGAGAAATGATGGCTCTCACCTCTGGGCTTCAGCAGGACTGGAGTCGGTGGGTCCCACCCCGAGCGGGTCGGTAAAGACGTGCTCTGTATAAATCCCTGGCTGGTTTGGATAGGCTCCCTGATCCTCCTCTCCCTCTTCGCCCACACCGGCGTCAGCCTCGGTGGCTTCTGTTGCCTCTTCAGCTGTGGGAACCCCGTCCTCGGCTGGACTCGTCTCTCTGGACAGCTCGACTGTGGGAAAATGTGAAACGATTGCTATCTCGGAGGAGACTTCGACTTGTGTTTTTGTTCACTAGTCTAGAGTGGTTATAGACAATAATAGGTCAACATTTATTTATTTCCCATAAAATATGTGTTTCACAATCAACAAACTGAGCAATGAGCCGCCAGTTGAACAGTTATAGAGGATAGGTCTGGAAAACAGTGTTGTTTTTAACTGCCATTTTAATTATAGTCTTAGTCTTTTGAATAAAAATACTTCTTAGTTTTAGTCAGTTTTAGTTATTTCTATATTTAATGGTTTAAGTCCAGTTTTAGTCAACGAAAACTTAAAAAACATTGTTTAGTTTTAATGTTAAAAAAGACAACATATTAGTCTTTACAAATTAATTTGAGTAATTTGTGTTAACATTTGTGAATTTGTGTTACTCTAAAAATGCCCAAAATAAAAACATTCTCACTTTGTGGCTTTATTTCTCAAAATTTGCTAAAGTGCAATGAACATACACAATATAATAAAATAGTGAGTCCATATTTTTTCCCCTGTTCTTGATCAATAAAAGTAACATTCACTGACTTCCACAATGTTTTCTCTTCATTTCTTTGAGTGTTCCTGAAAGACAACAAGTTGTACTTTGGAATGACCTTATTACTGTATCATTTTGATCTGAGTTTGTTTTACAGAATGAAATGTCTGAATGAGTGCTCAGCCAAGACTGTGATTCCATMCTTTTTGCCAGGGGTTGTATTAAACTTGCGCAAACAAGTGTTTACATGCACCAGGCTTTCATTCAGAACAGAAGCACTGACATGCGCAGTTGCTAACTCCCCCTGGCCAAAAAAAAAAGAAAAAAAAAACACAGAGAAGAATTTTTCTTTCATCATGAAAGTAAACAAATAGCTTCTGAGCTCAGAATGGACCTGCGACAGCTTTCAATAGTGGAGACGTTACTCCCTGGTTAAGCTACAGGTGATGGACGGTCTTTTTTTGCGAAGCGGTGCAGGCTGTGAGAGAACGGGAGGAAATGTTCTGTGCTACTGTGTGTGCGTGTGTGTAACAGCGCTGCTGTCCCTCCCTCCACTCTGCATTCTAAATGATTGACAGACCACCGACTAACATTTTCGTTACAGTCTCGTCAACGAAAACTCACACACGTTTCGTCAAGTCTTAGTCATCAAAGAGCTATGTTTGTTTTGTAACCGTCTTATTATCGTCATGAAAAAAGGGGGCGTCAACGAAAATATTTCGTCATCGTTAACGAAAACAACACTGCTGGAAAATAACACCAACTGCATGCAGAGAACTACCTGAGCCCGACACGCCGCTGTACTCCACCAGCTGCTCAGAGACACCTGAGCTGGCAGTCTGAGCGACCGCGGTGACCCCTTCTGTCGCCACGCCACCATCGCTGCCTGTTGAGCCCACGCTGGCGACGCTGCCAGCCAGCGACACGCCATCACCTTGGCTGGCCTCTGAGTCCTGGGATGCCCCATCTCCTCCTGGGTAATCTGTATCCAACACACCTGGAAAAGCAGAAAGAACTTCATGAATAAAAGTTCAAAAAAAGCAAACTAATCAAACAGGACATGAACGCTCATCCTACCAGGTACGCTGGCGATGCAGACGACGTGTGTGTTGCAGGCGTAGAAAGTGTCGAGCAGTTCGGTGGGCTGGGTGGCGTCCAGCACCAAGACCTTGGTGGAGGAGTTGGTGCTCATGCACGCCCACACCGTACTGGACGTGTCGTCCTGAAGAACCAGCTCCTTCTCCCCTTTCTCCTGCTTCTTAGAGCGACCACACCATCGATACTTTAAAACTCTCTGACATCACCACATTACTAAAACAAGAAATTTCCTAAATCGCTTGCCTTGTTCTCCTGCTCCAACTGGTCCAGGCTGCACTGTGAGCCCTTCGTCTGCTTGGAGAGCTCAGATGATAAAACCGTTCGACCCCCAGACAGGTTGACCCCTGCAGCACACCACAGCTGAGGAACACAAGTAAAAAATGGTATAAATATACAATTTTCAATGAATCTACTAAAGCGATGCTTAATCTTCTTACTAAATCCACATTTTAATAAACCGTTTATTTACGCACCTTTAAAGAAGCATCTTTCTGGTCCAAAGGTCGCAGGTAAACTGGTACTGGTAAATTCATCTTATTTTCCACTTGTGTCCCGTTTGCAACCTGTAGGAATAAAAGCAGCCAACTAGTTAAGATTTTATTCAAATTTATTAAATTTGCTAAAGAACCCCCCTGACTGACTAACTCCTTTATTCAGGAATTGCATCATTATAGACCTGAAAGTTGTACATTTTTTAAGATTGCAAAGCTTTTCTCAAATTGTACCTCCAACTATCCAGTATACAGTATTATTAGGCTTTCACACAAAATAGTTTCACAAGCAGATCTTTTTAAGACACGTCTGATCATTCACAAATACACTAATCTGTCATTGTCCAATGAGAGTGACTAGGMCTGTCATGATAATAAATTTTACTGGACGATAATTTATCTCGTAAATTATTGCGATAAATCTTGTTTCATTTTAAACTAACATAATGATTCCCCATCCCCCACTAAAAAAGTTACCAACTGACCTGGACCAGAGACTGGGAAAACAACAAACAGCAACAGCTGCTGAAGCTGTAAAATCACTACCAACTTCATCGATGTAAGTAAACACAGTGTTTTCTGTTTTCTGTATGTCTTCCTCTGGCTTCATAAAATAACTGTGGTCACTCGCATGCTGCTTACGAAGTTTACGTGGTGTGAAAAAAAAAGAACTTTCAGAAAACCTAACATTCGGCACAATGCCCCGAGGGCGTCCTGAGTCGTCGCCAACTGAAAGGCGGCGAAAGAAAACCGAAGAAGCTCCTCTTGTTAAACGTCTGTTCACAGGGCTCTCATGATACACAGCTTAGAGACCATGTCCCTGGCAAATACCTGACGCCAGAGTTTCCTGCTCCCTACGCTAAGGAAGAGAAAAGTGGGAGACACCAAGAAACCAAACAAGCAAATGAAAATGTTTATCTCAGTTCAATTTATCGAGTGATTGATTTTTTTTTTTTTTTTTTTGCTTATTGCGACAGGCCTGATGGTGACAGCAGCTCACTTGACACCAACTCGGGTCTGTGACTACCAAGGTTATAATAGTTTG
>NW_013952493.1:1508071-1510863 GCF_001266775.1 Austrofundulus limnaeus
TAATAACTCTGTTCCAATGTGATGATGAACTGGCATGTTAGAAAATTAATCAAAATTAAAGGTCTTAAATGACAAAATAAAAAATGTTATATAAATTTTAAATAATCTACACAAGTTGAGCTACATCTTGTAGATTTTTAACCATATTTACATTTGTTTCATTTGGGTTTTTTTAATCCTGATTTCATTTCCACCTTGTGTTTGCTGGGCAGGCTCCAGCCATGCACAGTGACTCGCCCATCTTCTTTCTGCATGTGGGCCTTGACTTGCTGGTACTGAGCTTTCTTCTGCTCCTTTCGTGAGGGTGAGCTGCATTGATCCGTTCTACGAGAGGTTTAGAGGGCGAAATCAACATTTTCTGCCAGCAGGTTTATTGAAGACACGTCACTGTCTGTTGTTCCATCACTCACTCGTCGTTGAGAAAGTCAAAAGTCTTGGACTTCTCGGTGGGGAACTGTGAGAATGTGCTGCTCCTCTTCACCAAGCTGCCCGGGGTGTTGTACTTCACATTTGACTGGTAATCCACCTTTTTCATGGCGGGCGCGCTGGAGGAGGAGCTAAACAGTCTGCTGAAGCTGCAGATGGTGAAGTTACAGAAAAGCCAAGACGAGAACAGAGCCGACAGGAATGCAGGGAAAAACCAACATGGGGTGGGTCACCAACCAGACAATAAAGGAGCAACAAATATCACCAACATTCAGAGTACAGTGACAAACAAAAAGCATGCTGGGAGTTGTAGTATAACTCAGCAATAATCTCCACTGAACCTATCCTGTTTGTTAAATACGGTGATTTATTAAAACTGCTAAATATGACGGAAAAGTTGTACTAGAGTGACATTACAACATGACTTTAAGTTTTAAACAAAAGACCACGTTATGTATTTTTACATCTGGTCTACCTGCTGCTCCCTACAAGTAGACAGAATAGAAAAACATCAAGAGGCACAGAGCAGGCAGGAGATGAGAAGAACCCAGGGACACAAGGAGAGTCTCTAAGAAGTTATAGTGATAACAACAAATGAAATGCAACAACTGAATAAAGACGCATTAAAATCTAGGACCCTTTAGGAAATTAGGAGCAGTTTTGTATCAGTCAAGGTAAAAAAAATAACAACAGGTTTTGCAAAAATTCAGAAGGTTAAGTTTACCTAACGCTGCCAATTCAATAGCACATTCCAGAAGAGATAAAAAAAATCAAATAAAAGACACCTTAGAAGTGTTTATCAAATTAAAACTCTTTACAGAACTATTACAGAATACTTGAAAGGACTCACAACTGCCAGATGCTGGATTTCTTTTTCTCTGTGAGAGCTGGATTTTCCCTTGAAGCCCTAAAAAGAACAAACAAATTCCATGATAAAAAAATCACACATTTAGAAGGGAGAATTAGACCATTTATGGTGTTTATAACTGTCTAATCTAATACTGATTTTTAGAAATCCAGGCAGTTTATGGCAGATTTACTAAACTATAACCTGTTTCTGCTTTAAGGCCAAAAACATAATTTAATAGTCATACAAATTACAATATATATAAAAAGGAATGCTTTGTCACATTATTGTCCTGTTACACATGTCTGTATATACATTAAATAGGATCATCAGTAATTCCAGTAAACAACTATAATATTGGCTAAACATGTTATTAGACATATGTGTGTTAAAGCTAGCTGTCGTCTTCATTATCTCCTCCACCTTGTCTTGTTACCTGATCATCTCAGTCCACCTCACAGCTTCCTGCAGCTCCATCAGCCGCTCCTTGTACTGATTCCTCTCCATTAAGACTCTGGCCATTTCTACTCTAGTGAAGCGTTTCCTCTGAGCAGTAGGAACGTCACTCTGCGACACAGAACAGGAAAACACTCATCATTTCAAGAACGGACAAACATAACGAACATTGCTGTACATGTAAAAAAAMMAAAAARAAAGAAAGACTCACATCTTCTTCATCTTTGCTTTTCTGTTTCACCTCTTCCACCTCGAGCCGAACTCTGAGAAAGATCAATCATTACATCAGAAAACAGGAATTGTTTTTGTGCTTAATTTGTTTGTAATTCTTAAATGTTTTATTTTAAAAGATCCAGCRTTTCCTCTAACAGAACCGACTGCCCCACTCAGCCCCTCTATAAAGTTGAAGGGTCGTATTAATTTACAGGAGTAAACTTTGACAGATTCTTGTCTCATGTTCTACCACAATAAGTCTAAATACTTTCCCAAACTAAAGTATTGTGTTGCGGRGGATAAATCCTCACAAGTTCTCCCTCCTTCCCACTGTACGTCGCGCAGAACCAAGCATATAACCAGGGTTGCACATAAAATTTTTGGTCTGGTCCTCAGGGGAGAACCTAGATTTTCCTTCACTCATTTAACACATTTATYTAKAGGGGCGTCAGGGCATCCCCCTGTTCTGTTTTATGACTCCTATCAGCTGCAAAGTCTCGAGACATCACGCCAAAGCAGTCCACTGAGTTTTTATTTATTTATTTTYACTCTACAAAAATTTTGTAAACTACCTAAGTGGCAGAGGGGCTGGGTGTGTGTCATATAAACATCACAARCTGAACATTTCATGGTTAAATGTCTTTTAGACTGCACATGTCCCTTAGATGGACAGCTCCTGTAGTTTGGCCTTCTGGATCTTTGGCCTTGGTTAAACCAGCTTTCCACACTCTCCAGTCCAAGCAGCAAATATCTGTGTTTTGCACAGAGCAAAATAACTTCAAATATACAAATGTTTTATTTGTTAGACTGGTTTCTTTTTTAAAAGACTATTTTATTCAAAAAGATAATA
>NW_013952493.1:1512317-1515076 GCF_001266775.1 Austrofundulus limnaeus
GCTCTGCTCTGATTGGATAAAACGGCTCTGGACTTCATCTGATTTGTTGAAGACAGTGTCTGTTTAATCCTTATATCAGGGTCCCGCAGCTCCCGCCATCCATAGAGGCTTTGTGAGCACCGAACAACAATCCAGTCACACCAGTGTAGCTGGATTATTATTATTTTTTTTTTTTTTTTAAGAAATCAGGTCGCATTTGTGACCAAACTGGTCGCACTCTAGAGCCCTGCTAGCTGTTGTTGACAGACAATCAGGTACAACCTTAGGTACGCAAGTGAGCTTTATGACATTCCATCTGGTGCGCTTTTTCCTTCTTTGTCCGCGCATGCGCACCTGCGCACCGCTTATGTGCAACTCTGCGTATAACAACAGCAGCAGTTGTATTTTTCACACCAGAGTCAGGAGGAAGGAATTGTTTTTGTTACTTGTTAACTGTGGAGACGAAAAGAAGACGTTCACTTGCTCCTACATCCATCTTGCTAATTTAACAATCAGCTTCTGCTCTTGGAGCACAGTGGATCTTTTTCAACACATGAAAGTTCACATGTATGGCAGGCCATTTTTACATTTAATCAGCTTCACCACACTTGCATTCCAGATTGAAGAAATTGGTTTATGACTAGACATATTAGTTATTTCAGATAGATATATAACTAATGAAAATTAATTTGCAGACTTTTTCATGTTCTGTAAGATTTATTTAAAACAAAGCTGCACTCTTTTAAGAAATACTAGTAACGGTAATTTGGTGTTCAACCTCACCCCTCACTCTCCCAAGGCCAATACTTTTAAGGGGAAAACACTCAAGTTTAAAGCTTCTTATTGACTGACAATACAAAAAAACTGTTTTTATAGTATATTTGATAAAAGCCCTCAGAAACTTTAGTCCAACAACTAGAGCCAAATTGGTTTTATTTTGGTGAAAAATCGTGTCTTACTTTTTGAGATCCTCCTCCAGCTCTTTGGTTTTCTCCTCCAGCTTGTTCTTGGCCTGCAGCAGAGCCTCCAATTCCCCCTGCAGCATCTCCTTCTCACAGGTCAACTCGTCCACTCTCAGGATCAGGTCTTTGTTTACCACATTCAAGGCATTCCTAAAAAGTCAGAAAAGACATTTACCAAAATCACAACACATTCAAATGAAAACAATAAAAACAGTAGAGTTAGAACATCGATGCTCACTTTGTTTCAAGCAGCTGTGAATTCTCCTGGATAAGATTTTCCACTTCCCGACCCATTCCTGAAGAGGAGTGAAAGCAAAACGAGACTTTTATTTGAGGAAGGAAAGAAAAATTTGTGACACATTCAAGCTATGACTACATTAGCACTATAGAGATTAAGTCATACTATCATTAGACATCCAACGTGGCACAAAGATGCCAAATAGCTCTTAGGGAGATATTTGTTACTGCAGGTTTCACAGCAAAACAAACTACTACAACAAAACAGACTCACAGCACACGTCACATGACCGACAAGAGAGGAATGAGGAGAGWGGGTGAGCTTCTTACCAATCAAACTAAGGTCTGAGAAAACCATGCAATCCAAGCCAGGCGGAAGAGTACGACAGAGAGAAAGAGGGAAAGAAATATGGATATAGTTTGAGACAGTGAAATGACCCAAATAATGAAGGAGCCAGAGCTGAATGTGAAGCAGCTGACTCAAAAAGCTGCAAAAATTGACAGCAGTTAAATACAAGGAGAATCCAACAAGGGTTTAAAGAAAATTGTTCCCTAAAAAGAACAATTACAGCTGCAAAGGAAACTTTAAAAATCATCATCCATGCGTAAAACCATGTCAAAGAAAATGCTGGAGAACAATAAGTTGTGCATTAACCACTTCTATCAAACATAAAGATGAAGAAGCTTTGAGGTGGGTTATGGAATAGGGTGAAAAATGACTTAAAGAGATACCACAGGAAAAAAAAGTTAAGATTGAGATTTGAGGTCATACACACCAGAGTACTCCACTGGATTTATGGACAAAAGCCAGAGAATGAGATAGAGGAGAGAAAAGAGGTGATGTTAACATGGGCGCAGGGCTAACAGAGCACAACATCAGCACAAAGAGTGGCGTGGCAGTGAGGAGCAGGAGCTGGAGTTACAGTGATGTTACTATCAGCATCTGCTGCTGGTGRTCATATTACTGCTGCAAATATGGCAGTCAAAGCTTCAGTAAAACAGACTGATGGATGGGGGRAAAAAGCACAGAAAAATCAGTAACTGCAAAGTGAATCAATTTCTTTTTGCATATACGGGTCCTTCTCAAAAAATTAACATATTGTGATAAAGTTCATTATTTTCTGTATTGTACTGATAAACATTAAACTTTCATATATTTCAGATTCATTGCACACCAACTGAAGTAGTTCAAGCCTTTTATTGTTTTAATATTGATGATTTTGGCAAAAAAGTAAAGAAAAAGCAAAAATCCCCATCTCAAAAAATTAGCCCCATTTCAGGTTTTAGCAAGTCAAATTCAAGACTTTTTAAGACCTTTTTAATACCACCTTGAATGAAATTTAAGACCGAAAATATAAGCAATGGTTCGGGAATTCTACTGTATTACAACCAAGCACATGTTGGTCACTCAATAAAAATCATTGAATATAAAGATATTCAGCTCTCTGGCTAAATTAGCTGTACTTTACAAGCGCAATTATTTGGCTGGAAACAGCCAACATAAATACATCTACTAAATACATTCATGGCATAAAACTTGTGTTTTAACCTCCAGTTTTGCCTTTATACAAAAATAAACCA
>NW_013952493.1:1515369-1521594 GCF_001266775.1 Austrofundulus limnaeus
TGATTTGACATCCTTCTAGAAGGCAACTTGTGACCTGTTATGTTCAAAGGTTTTCTATTTCTAGTGACAATCAGTCATACTATTTAATTTTCATATTTGATCTTTTATGAATTTTATTTATCACAGTTCAGTTAGTAGTATGGTTCTAAAAATAATAAAAGTTTATCACATCCAAACAGACAAAAGACCTCATTGTTGTTAAAACATTTTGCAGAATTAACTTGTTCTTCACGAGTTTGAGGGAAAATTMAATTTAAACTTAGACAAACGTCTTTGCTGTGATCTGGAGTCTACAAATATTCATATTTTATCGTTACTGTTTATTACCTGAAGCAGCTACAACTTCTGTCTCACCATGGGACACGCAGGATGAGTGCGCTCCAACTGTGACGTGCTCGCTCTCATGCGCGCAAGTTGCATGTCTTTAGAATAACTACGACGCTCTGAACACAACAACGTTTAACCTGGCGTTTAACACAAAGTTAGACTTTAGATAAAAAAGACCAGGCAGGTCGGGGCTCGGTTCTGGAGGACGGGCTGAAGTAACGGTATAACAGCTCAGCATCTGCTCGGCTGCAGCGAACTGGTTACACGTGAACATATACGTTTAATGCTTAGACATTTAATAATTTATTACATAACTTTACCTTCATGCGGGGCGGGTGGTTCTGGTAGCGGGTCGAAAAAAAAAAAAAGTCCTTGCAAAAGTCCGATTCACTCTGTTTACCTCACCTGCAGTACCCGCTCAGACAGCAGGACCCACCCTGCTCTGTTCTGATTGGCTAAAACTGTGACTCTGGTTCTTTTTATTGTTTGAAAGAAGCATCAGTTAATCCATCACAACACTTTTTGTTTTTTTCTTTTCTCAACAGGAAATGCGCTGCAGAGACGGCCGGGGGAGACGGTGAACTTTAATCGCTTCTGCCCGACAAAATTTAAGACCTTTGAGTAACAAATTTAAGACCAACTTGCACATTTTTTATCAAATTTAAGACGTTTTAAGGCCTTAATTTTAGATATGTAAATTTAAGACTTTTTAAGGACCCTGTAAATGTTTGCTGTAAAACTTCTGAACTGCACTAAACAAATGCAAAGTTTTCATGTTAAGCAAATATAAACTTGTGCTTTTCTATTGTTAGTTTAATCACCATTTAAAGTAAGCCAAAAAAAGTGATTCTTTGAAAAACAATATTGTGCATACCATAACAAATGACTACAAAAAGATTAATTTTATATATAAATAAACAAGATAAAATTTTATTTTTTATTGTAAAAATRATGGATTCAAAGTTAAACTCAGTCCAGTTTTTACTCACCGAGCAGATCGGCCCCTTCATCCACGTCCCCAATGAGCCCAGTTCCTGCAGAGGACAGCTCCTCAAACAGGGAGTCTGTGTTCCGGTCAAACGCCATGTTTTCAATGCCTTTGGTAGGAGTGCTGAAAGAGTAAAAGCAACTGAGGTGATGCTAAGGCGTACAKCGAAACTGAATCAGACCTGCCTTTGCTCCTGGTTCTACCTGCAGGGTTTGTATGCGATGAGCTCCATGTCCAGCTCAGGGGTGGACTCAATTATGTCTTTTACATCTGAATTTTCCTCATTTTCAGGCAAACCTGCACAAATCACAAAGCTTGCATGAGAAGATAGGCTGAAAACAAGCTCACTGTATCAAGTAGCAATAAAAAATTATCCTATAAATAAATAAAAACTTGAATCATTTGTCTTGTTGACCACTCCACCACCACAAGACCAGAAACTCAGAGGGAAAACGCTGAAAACTTTTAATCTACCGACTGATATGGTTCTGGTTCCCGGTGCAGCCTGCACCTCTGTGCTCTTACTCTTCCCATCTTCCCTCTCCATGTCTGAGGTGGACATCTGGGCGGCCGACTTTGAGCTGGTGAAGCCTGAGAGTTCATCCTAAAGTGAAAAACAGACTTACTTACAGGGACTTTTAGAGTCCTTCAAAACATTTAAAACACCCTAAGTGAACTAGATCTAAAATGAAAATCAAACAAAATATTTGATCACAAGAAAATCTACAGGACAACTTACTAAGTTAGGACACAAAATGTGAAAGGACACAACAAAACTGTTAAATATGAGGTGTGAACAGATGAAAACAAAACAGGATTGACTCAAAACTCCCAATTCTTCTTTCCAACTCTTTCATTTTCTGTAGAAAAATTAATGAAACCAGGAGAACGAGCTTAAACATTTAAGTC
The DNA here is from genome assembly GCF_001266775.1 of Austrofundulus limnaeus. Lineage (NCBI taxonomy): Eukaryota > Metazoa > Chordata > Actinopteri > Cyprinodontiformes > Rivulidae > Austrofundulus > Austrofundulus limnaeus. The sequence continues at coordinate 1,517,594 of NW_013952493.1, forward strand.
TAACACAAAGTGGAAATGTTTTGGTGAAATTGGAGAATAAAAAAAACTCATGAGTTGAGGATAGTGTCCACATCACATCAGATCCAATAGGAAACAACGTGAACAACACACAAACACAAAACATCACTACACAAGCTGCAGAGGGCTTAACACAATATCAGAAACACAACATCAAAACAACAGAGAAGCTATCGTTTTAAATCTACAAACACAAATCCACAGAAACTGCTAAAGAAGAAGCTGAAATTAAAAACCTACTAAAACAAAAGTCCACTGGTCCAAACCTACAGCAGTAAGTGGAGGAAAACTAGCTATGTGTTAGCACACAGTGGAAATGATCACTAATGTTATAAATGTGTGAATGAACTAAAATAAAAAAGCAAATATAAAACACACAAACAAGAAGCCAGATKSAACCAAGCTGTCGCCGACTTGAACACGTCCATAGTCAGTTCCTTCAGACAGCCCATGGTTGAATGTGGCTCCGAGGTGGGGTCTAGAAAAGCACGACATGTGACRAGATGCTTCTGACAGAAGAGGAAGCTACGGCACTGAAGCCCACACACATGCACACATGAAACCGTGCCGACCGCAGCCAGAGCAGCGGCGCTGATCATCCAACTACCTTGCAGTCGTCGGCCAGCGAATTCCCCCAAGCAGAGTCCTGCGYGCTCTTACCCTCCCTTTCCTTTGGGGGGTCGGAAAAGTCCAACTGCTTAAGGGGAGTGAGGGGGGGAAGAGTAAGAATGAAGCTTACGTGCAGAAGCAGTTCAACAGATATGCATACACCCATAAGTGTGCATGTCTGTGGAGTGAACGGAGTGGAGTATGCACACGCTGGTGTGTCTGTGTGTGTCTTTACAGAAACTAATTTAGACGTTTGTCTTTCCGATGGACTATTTCACGGATACCACCATCTTTRCCWAGCGCAAAGCATCRTGGTCYAGTTTGGGGGCATCYGGTGCYGGTGTGTGAATTAAAAGACTGAAAACGGGYGGTGTACTGTGTTTTACATGTGTATATGTGCAATAATGATCAGATACATGAAAACAAGTTTAAAGATTTAGAATAATGAAAACACAAGATAGTCTAGTTGATCTTGTGCTAAATATGTTGACGTGGTTTACAGCGATCTGGGCTGCATATCACATCTCCTGACTACAGATCGTTTTGACCACTTAACATTAAAAATATAGGTATGAACTATCTAAAAAAACTTGACCATATAATGGTGTACAGTTTATTTAACAATAATAAACACCATACAGAAAGCTACAGATCACAATAACAAATGCATTTACCACTGTTAAAACAAAAATACGTATTTTGAATTTATATTTAAGCCAAATTTGATGTGTGGCTAAAAGGATGTTTTACACTCAGAATTTAATAAATCATAGGTCAGCCTGCCTCAAGATTATATTTAGATTAAATGTTTATCACCCAGCCCCACCGGTCCTAATGCTGTTAATATGTTCACTATATACTGGGATTTTCTCTGATAATATATTTAATATAGTGCCATACTATGTATAGTATAATATATAGTAACTACTATATTATATTAAGAGTGAAAATATTGCACAGCAGTATGACCTTACCTCTATTTTGCATCTCTAGGTTGCTATTTTAGGCACTAATTCCAACATTTGAGCAGGTAAAAGTTCTGCACGAGTTTGTCCTTTTTCTGATTAGAAGTTGGTACCTCACAAACCAAAATAAACATTTTAAAATGCGCAACAATCCAAACTTTAAACTTTTATAACCTGTCCCATCATTTACTTTTCTTTTGTTTGCCCCCAAACAATCCCACAAACTACTGCGCGCTGCTTCCGGTGGGCGTCGCTAAACGGTATCTGTGAAATAGTCCATGTAAAAACAATTTGAGCCTGCAGGTTTCTCAACATGTATACATTTAAGGATCCTTCTTAGTTTAACACAGAGCTGTACAATATTAAATACTGTGATGGTGATATAAGCGGTGATAAACCTCAGTACTGGTCTAGAACATGCCACGCTCATTATTAAAATGACATTTTTAAGATTAGTTTCTGTGAATTTTATTACTATAAAAATGCAACGATTGGGAAAACATATTGTTTTTATTACCCCAGTTTACACCCAATGATATGATTTTACATTTATGAATCATAAAACATTAAATAATGGCGCACATGCAGACACATGCATGTGTCAGATTCAAACATCACCTTATAAATAAATCTGTTTAACTTTAAAGGCTGCGTTCAAACTAATAAAGCTACTTGTGTTTAAAAAGTCCAACGCCTCAACAATACCAGTCCTGTGAATGATTGCATATGAGCCAATCAGATCGCAGCGAGTCTCTCTCTCCCTCTCTCTCTCTCTCTCTCTCGCTCTCTCTCGGCTGTGTGCCCTACATCAGCATCACTCCCATCATGCATTGCGCCACACAGCTGATGTCCCAGTTTTAACAACAACGCAGCAGTGGAAGGAAATGATTTTACAGCTGCTAAAGATGCTAGCATGGAAAAAAAGGCTGTTTTAAAATAGCTTSAATGTAGCTGAAAGAAAAACACGATGTTGGAAGAAATATTTCCAAAGCCCATCATTTTGCATGAATTTGAATTCAAACAATAACTAAAAACTGATACATGTWAATTTATTTGTGTCTGAAGCTAAACAGAAAATACTAACAGCAATGAATATTTATGTGATTTGTTTAATTATGTCCTCTGACTGAAAGGACATTTGAATATTCATCAACAGCCAAAGGASAGTCTGGAAACAGAGGTAGACTTGTCCAACTAAAATACACATTAGCACACGAGTCTTATCAAAGAAGCATTTATTTTTAAACGGATCAAAGCATGAACCCCATCTMTCTTTTAGCTGCAGCATTATAACTTCAAATGGAAAAGTGACGTTGTTGTCTTTATTTTATAGATTTGTTTGTACACATTARGACATTTTTTTCTGTTTACACCATTGTTTATATTCAGTGATAAGCATTTAGTTTTGTTTAGTTATTTTCAGATAATTAGAAAATTACAATCAATGGGTGCCACTTTGATCTTACCTTTAAAAAGCAAAAAATAAAWAAATCAAATTACAATTWTGTTCTCACTTKTATGACTGAGGTGCACTGCAGGTAGKCCTGTCACAGTAACAAAAATTAACACAATAAACGATAATGTTTGGGGACCTTTTTAAACTAATATAATAATACCAGCCCCACACTCCGTAAAGTTTATGAAATTTTTTTTGCATAAAGACGGGAGATTTGGAAAACACCACACAACAACAGGTGCTGAAGCTATAACATCGCTACCCACTTCTATCCAAGCCAGCTCAATTTATTCTTTGATTCTTCCTCTGGCTTCAGGAAATAATTGTGGCATGCGGTGACTCGTGCGCTGCTTATGAAGTTTATGAAATTTACGTAGTGTTAAATAAACAAGTCTCTGTAAACCCAAGGTTAAGCACGGTGAGACCGTCCTGAGGCGTCGCCRGCAGAAAGAAAACCAAAGCTGTTCCTCTAGCTAAATGTTCACGAGGCTCTCGTGATACAAAGGTAATGAAGCCTGGCAAACATGACAGGAGAGTTCACTCCTCCCTATGCCAAAGAGCAGAAAAGAGGGAAACACGAAGAAAACAAACAAGCAGGCAAATGAAATTTATCGACCTCAGTTTAATTAATCATTCGATTAACTGATTAATTGATTATCGAGACAGCCTTAGCTGCAGGTCAAATATCCAATTTCCACATTAGGTTCAGTCTAGTCCAGAGATTCTCAACCCATAGGCCGTGGCCCACACCTTGAGGGCCTCAAAACAACAACAGTTTTTAACTTTGGGCCGCAGAGAGCCATGGGACTGCATTGATTTTGAATAAGGTGCAATACGCTTTCTCACCACTAGTAGCAGTAGTGCATCACTCAGTTGTTTAACAGCTTTTGAAATATGTAGAAGAAGAACCTTAGAAACCTGCCGAGAATGGAAACCTAGGCTGTGTCCAAAAC
>NW_013952493.1:1522966-1525518 GCF_001266775.1 Austrofundulus limnaeus
TATATATATATATTTGTGCTGATAAGCCTGAGTGGTCTGTTGACTGACCTTTGTATTTGTTCATATAATTGTTATGGGCAGGTTGCAATATAAAAATGCTTGTTATAATCATGTCTTGTGATTTTTTGACAGGAGTTTTACTTTTAATCTGTAGTGTATTTAATTTAGTTGTGTTAGTTATGATGTAAATACAATAAAAATTAAACCAAGATTTAGATTAGAATAATTATCATTTTGATCCATACATTGGTAATGTCTGATTGGGCCTCGTGCCATTTTATGTTCAACAAATTGGGCCCCGAGGTCAAAAAGGTTAAGAACCCCTGGTCTAGTCCCAATGAGTCATCAGGCGGGTATCATGCATTCTGACCCAGATATGAAATTCTCCTCCGATGACAAATATGCCAGTGAGGTGTCACCAACACACMCACCTTTAGACTAGTGTTGGAGCGCTGCTGTGAAGAGTCAGTGAACCTCCAGCCCTCTGTGCCTGGAGTCTCAGCTCTGCCATGGGAGTCTGGGATTATCAGAGATGCTCCTCCAGACGAAGGAAAAATCCCCAAAGAAAGAGGCCGCTCTCTCCTTCAGATGTAAGAGCATTGAAAAAAACACTTTACCCCACCCAAAAAAAAAAAGGCTTTACTGCGTGAATGTTGTGGTTTTCTACAGCACAGACTTGTCTTACCTGACTCGGCCGATGTTGCTCGACTCGGAGGTCTCGCTTATCTGCTGCATCTTGATCCTCTCTACGTGCTCCATGTAGTTATGGATCATCTGTGGAGTCGAAGCAAAACACTCGTGACTTAACGATTACAATTCAACAATATTTCCTTCCCCACTCCGTCCTTTCACTTTTCCTCTTTATTTCACCTCTGAGTGCCTCTGATGGAGGGAGTTATATTCCTTCTTCAGTTCCACCTCTCGTTCTTCTAACCTGCTGACTGAAAGAGACACCAATAACTGTCACTTAAAGATGCACACCTTTCATGGTCCAAACAAAAAACACACACAAAGAAAAACATTTTAAAAACGGAAACAAAATGGAATTAAAAACATCAGTCCTGGAAGTTTGCAGAATTGTTCACTACATTGTTAAAAACTGAATTAAATGTATGAATATGTTCTCAGGGATTTTATGAGGCAAAGGGAATAATCTCATTCAGATAGGTTTTAGTGTTAAGCTGACTTGCGAAATGACAAACACACCTAATCCTCTGTTAGAGCCTCAGCTTTAGCCTAAACCAGGCTTTGAGCTGCAGACACATGAACAGTATAAAGTCTAAATACTATCAATTACAGAATTACTAAGGCTTCTGCAGGCTGGCTGAGGATGTCTCGCCTATGTGTGTATTTTGACATCACAGAGAGGGTTTATTCTTCCGGTGTGACTCATCAAATCACTGCAGACAATTTATAAAGAGAAGAGAGACGAGCTGAAAGGACCAGTCTAGGCTGTGTTAGCTGGTATGATAAATCACTGAGGAGGCTGAATATTAATATGATATCATATTAATGTATTGTCTAAACGGACTGCTTAAAAATAAATGAATAAATGACTGCTGCATGTATTTGATGTAACAGAGTTGCAATAAGCCTATGCAATGTTTTGTTTTGTTTTGTTTTGTTTTGTTTTGTTTTGTTTGTATTTAGAGTGGGGAAAAATGTACATGTCGTCCATTTCTGTGTATAAATGATGTTGATGAAAAGAAATCAAGATTAGAACTTGACTGTTACGTTTTTTTCTACGGAAGATAAAATCTATCAATCAGAGCAGCCAGTGGCCAATACATCAGCATTTCCTTTATTTCTTATCTATTTTAATTTTGGCTAATTAATAGATCTACCTCTAATTAATACACATAATCAGGGTTGCACATAAAGGTTTAGGTCTGGTTCTCAGGGGAGAACCTGGGGTTGTTTCTTGGTGCTCATATTTTCCTTAACTCATTTAACACATTTATCTAGAGGGGTGTCAGAGCATTTACAGTATTATCYCCCTGTTCTGTTTTATGACGCCTTCTATCAGCTGGCAATGTCTCGGGACATCATGCCAAATCAGTTTTTTTTTATTTTGTTTTGTTTTTTTACTCTGAATAAATTTTGAAAACTACCTAAGTGGCCAATGGGCTGACCCACGGTCATATGTCATCTCAAACTGAACAGTTCATGTTTAAATGTATGTTGGATTGCATATGACCTTTTGGCCTTGTTTAAACCAGCTTTCCACACTCTCCAGACCAAGCAGCAAATATCTGTCTTTTGTGCAAAACAAATGTTTTATTTGTTACACTGATTTATTTTTTAATACTATCTGATACAAAAAGATTATATTTAGATGGTTTCAGCTCATGTAATCATTTAAAATTATTTATTCTTCATATTTTATTATTTGTTGAATTACATTTATCCCAGAGCAGTTGTGTCACAGTGTGATTCTAAATATAAACATGTTTAGCACATCAGGAACCTTGTTCTTATCATAAAATTGTGAAGAATGAAATTTGTGGATCTGATTCATAAAGATTATATTTAGATGGTTTCAGCTCATGTAA
>NW_013952493.1:1525884-1527482 GCF_001266775.1 Austrofundulus limnaeus
AGCTGCTGCTTCCACTGTCTCTGCTGAAAACTGCTCTCACTGAAAGTCCCGTCCTGCTCTGCTCTGATTGGATAAAACAGCTCTGGAGTTTGTCTGATTCGTTAAAAGCAGTGTCCATTTAATCCTTACATCAGGGCCCCGCTGCCCTCCTCTGACAGAATAACGATCCAGTCACACCAGTGAGGCTGGATTTTTTTGTTTTGTTTTGTTTGTGTTTAAGAAATCAGGTTGCTAGCTGTTGTTTTCACAATTTCAGGTACTATCTTAGGCACTCAAGGAAGCTTTATAACATGGTGCGCTTTTTCTTTCTGGATATTGCATGCGCACCTGCGCACCACTTATGTGCAACTCTGCACATAAACCATCCATCCATCCGTTATCTATACCCTCATGTTTTTGGTCTGTGGGAGGAAGCCGGAGTACCCGGAGAGAACCCGGAGAGAACCTAGCAATACACATAATGATTAAAGAAAAAATTCAGGCAAACATTGGACTATGAGATTTTTGTGGAACTTACATGAAAATACATAATTTATGTCTGATTAAATCAGCTCTTATTAACAGACAATACAACTGATTCTAGTCTTTTTTAACATTCATGAATGTAAACTTATTCCCAGGCAGCTAAAAGCTACAGTCATCCTCCTACGATGGTCCTATGAACTCTTTAGCAGCAGTTTGGACTATGACTTTATAAGAAATCAGATCAGGTGCTTCAACAGGCAGGAGTGAATGAATGATTTACCTCAGGGAGTGGCAGGGATTTCATTTCAACCACCACTGACAAGCCAAACCCTTTAAATGTCATTTACCAAACTGAATCAACTCCCAACCTATTTTTGTATAAAGTGTATGTATTTTTTGTGCTCTTCTTTAAATTCTAGAAAAAAACGTGTATGAAAATATGAGGAAAAGGTCGTTTTTCTTCCACTTTTCAGCTTTAAGTGCATGACTCATTTTAACCAGCTCTGCTTTTTTTGTTGCTCTGAGACTAAACCAGTCCGTGTGTGAACCCACATTTTCCAACAGGACCAAATTTAGGAGCCAGTTTCTTTGCCTGCACTGCTTAATTCACCAGTAAAATAAGCTGTAATGCTGTCAGAAGTTAGGAATAACCCAAATACTAGAATTTCTTAGTGTTCCTCCTATTAAAGTAAGAATAGTGTGTATGTTGGTATACACTATGTGAATGTGTATGATTTGTTTTGAGGGTTAAGACTTAGACACTGCAGTATTATCTGCATACATTTAGACATTAACATACATCTTGTGAACTACTAAATTAAAGTGTAAATAAACTCTTAATGGAGTTTCTTTGTGGGGCAATAAGATACTGTATGTATGTGTAGGTACGCTTACTCTGGTCTGCATAGTTCTTGATCTTGAGTTCAACCTGACGGGAGTGAGACTCCATTCTGTCTACGACGTTCTGCAGATCCTTCTTCTCCTGCTCGTGAGTGTCTTCAAACTCGATGAACTTCTACTCAAACACACATTTTTAAAAAAACATAGTCAGACACACGGCAGACAGACAGACAGACAGACAGACAGACAGACAGACAGACAGACAGACAGACAGACAGACAGACAGACAGACA
>NW_013952493.1:1527531-1537357 GCF_001266775.1 Austrofundulus limnaeus
AGATAGATAGATAGATAGATAGATAGATAGATAGATAGATAGATAGATAGATAGATAGATAGATATTGCAATAGACAAAAGTTGAATGTTGATAATTTCACTGAACTCTGATGCAGAACCACGCAGCATTCTGGGAGATGTAGGCAGAGGAAAGGCTTTAGCTGCTTGACCTCTCACGGCCAACAGGCCCAGCCAAGCAAGGCTGGTGGCATCAACTAACTCACTCACTTTTTGGTAAATTAGCAACAATCTGTTGAGTAATATGTGTAGCAGCAGTTTCATGATTTGCCACCGTGCCTCATAACTGCTTCAATAAAAGAGAATGAGAGCAACAGCTCGAGAAGAAATTGTGGATAAAAGAGGAAAGGTCATGTCACCAGTTTGGAAGGATTAATCAGCCATTTCTCTCCTGGTCCTTATTTCAAATTGATAAAAAATAAATAAATAAAAACCTAATCAATAATTATCAATATCAACTGATATAAAATGTTTATATTGTGATATATGTTTAAGCCATATCACCCAGCCCTAGTTTTTACCAACTAGAATCTGATGCTGTTTAAGGTAGAAGGAATTATTATTAATATCCAGGTCATTTATTAACTACTTATGTGACTAATTAAACAGTTATTACTTAAACTGGCTGTGACGATATGATTTTCTGCAAGGTTTTCTTTATGTGATGACAGATTTGAAAATAACGGTCAGAAATGTCACTTCCTTCCAGTTTCTTTCCCTGAACAGGAAAACATTTGTGTTTGTGTGCGCCTACGTTCACATCCTGTCCAGCTGGGCAAGCCAAAGCCCTGATGTGGCTCCCCTTCTTCCTGTGGGCACACAACTCTTAGTGTGCTCTGATGTGAAAGCATTTATAAAGCCTTGGACTGTAGGACTGCAAAGTAAATTTCAATTAAAACTCAATGATCTTGGAAAAATGAGTACGTASAGGGTTGTTTACTATATCTGAAGTGGATATTTGTGTAAAAAACTATAAATCATAAAGATACTTCACTATATACTAATTAATTGCAGTTTCCCTTTTTGTCTGCCTCATCAAATTCATTTGTAGAAGACAGAAAATTAGGTTTGAATATAATAATCTGCAGCCTGTTTTATGTCCTCACTAAGCTCCACAGATTTGTTATTAACACTAACTGGATTGTTTAGATAATGTTTATTAATCCCACACATTTAACTTCACTGATAGTGAGAAATYCTGTAAATATAACAAGTTATTCCACATAAAAAAAACTGGACAATTTGTGTCAACTGGTGTATTTGGATCAGCCTGTTGACACCTGATCCCAAGATAATATGACAGAAGAACAAAATGCAAAATAAGAAGAAGCTAAAGTTTCTTGGTCCTACTCAGGAATGTGAACAAGGAAGCCTTCCCTGCTCAATCCAGTGAACAACAGTTTCATCATTTTAAGTGTAAATGTCTATTTATTACTGTAACTATCCATGCAGTATTGTAAGAATAATATGCACGAGAACCACTGTGTTGGCCGTTCGGCTGTCTGACTGTGCCGCAAACTGGGCCGCTCTCCCWGCTGTGGCAACGCCGTGGGCCAAAGAAGCAAGCTGTGACAGACGGTCCAAATCACATCGCTTCGACTTTTCTGCAAAACAGTGGCTGAGTTCAGAAATATCACACAAACACCACCACAACCTGGGAATCCTTTGCACAAACAACTTTTACTACAAGTTTCAACTCAGTGTGGACTGGAGTACAAAAAGCATGACAAAAAGAAAGTTTTTGTTTCTGAGTGCACACATTTAGCCACTATTTATTATACTGAAAAAGATATCCAAAGTCTGAAAAAAATGACTGTCGATTTGTATCTTTGAGAGCTCATCTGGGACTGACAAAATAATGTAACTTTAGAGAGTGCAACTCAGAAGATGAGTGTGTTTCCACDAGTTTTAAACAAAGATTTTAAATAGAAGTATTACAGGAAATGCAGCAGTTTACTTTGTATGCTTAATAGCTTTAATACTTATTTAACACAGAATCAAAGTCTGCAAACCAGTTATAAACAGTTATTCTGGCTAAATGACGAGATTAGCAATAACATGCCAGTGCTTGTGAATCATTTTCAGATGTTCAAGTATTTCATAGGTTTTTGCTGGAAGACTTTTGCTTTTGAGACCTATTACAGATCAATAAACAGTGAACTCCAGACTTAATCTAGGCTTTGTATACATTTTTCTTTACATGCGTCTATGAAATGTAGTCGGGGAAGCCAGGCTTTGACCAGCAACTCTTCAGCTTTTCTTTTTTTAATAGTAACTTGAAGTTCATGATAGTTATAAACATGCAGACCTACACATGCAGGTACTGATGATGAGTTTTGGGGGCTGATTCCAATTTTCAATAATTGTGCAGCTCTGACTTGCCAATACTAGTTTATTTTAATAAATTATAACTAATGCAAAGTATTCATCCATCTGTTTTCCTTACCCAATTTCCAGTGCAAAACTGCAAACCTGGTGCCCATTTCCTTAAGTCATTGTGCAAAATGCAAGGTACACCCTGGACAGGTGTAGTACTGACCACTTAAATTGGTCAATATAGCAAAATGTCTTTATTATTATTATTATTATTATTATTATTATTATTATTATTATTATTATTATTATTATTATTGTACTTTTATAAACATGGGAATCAGACTCAAGTATTCCATCATCAGTCTTTCATGATCTATTTATTGATTTAAATTAAGGTCTGACATCCTTGGCTTTTTGTGCCTTTCAGCTCTTTTAAATACCCCATCCTAAAAAAAAACTCACCCTCTCATGTATTTATACACACATGTGTACAGTAGAGCAGTGTTTCCCAAAGTTGGGGTCGGGACCCAAAGTGGGGTCCCGAAACATCAAAGGTGGGGTCCTGAAAAGATTTTCTGAATTAATTACATTTTTGCCTTAGTTGTTACAAATGAGTGAGGTTAGTGTATTTAAAATGGATAAATGTAGTATAAAAAATGCTGTTACTATGCCCATGTTTTGTTGACCTGATACAAATGTTTATCATCCAAAAATAGCTGGGGGCACAGGTCTCTGCTACTGTTATTTTGTGGGTCAAAAGCTGAAAAGTTTTGGAACTAGTGCACTTTGGTTCCCAAAGTTGGGCTTGGGACCCAATTATGGGTCATGAAGCACCTTGGATAATCTCCAGAAATCAATTTAAAGGGTAATAAAATAATTGTTGATGTAATATTTTCCTTATAACTATTACAAAAACACAAAATAAGTATAATTAAGTATTTATATGTGTGTACAAACTGTTTATACTGTTAAAAAGCCTGTGTTTTTAGGGTTATTAACGAAGTTCATGTACTCAGWCCAAGTTTTTGCMATGGATATTTTGTGGGTCAGAAGATAAAAAGTTTGGGAACCACTGCAGTAGAGGACCAAAATGCTGAGTCACTTCACCTGCTGCCTGTTTATTCAGGCTCTCAAGGGACTCGGACGTGACTTCACCATCTGATGCAATAAAGGCAAAGCTGATTCTGGTTCGTGGGTTCTGTCGCTTTCTTAATATATTCAGTGGTATCAGACCTAACACAAAGCACAGGAGCATGGTCATTTCAGTATGCTATAAGTCATCTCTGCCTTGTTTACATCCTGACAGTGCCGCCAGGCCACGTGCACAGGTGTAATAACCGCTCAGGGATGCTGGGAGGAGCAGGAGGAGTAAGCACCTGAGGCGGCTCCCGTGTGTGACCCCCCCAACAGAAGGATGCAGCCTGATGTTTTGTTTGTTTTTTGTGCCCTGCTCCAGCTCACCTCCTCCGCGTGCTTCCTCAGCGCCTTTTCCCGCTCGTACTGGGTGATGAGCTGCTCGTTGTCCTCCTTCAGCAGCTCCAGCTCCACTTCGTGCTCCTGGTTCTCCGCGAACACGGAGTCCAGGTTCTCCAGCACGGCCACGACCAGCGGCATCAGCTCCTTCACCACGTCCTCGTCGTATTTGCCGATGAGTCTCTCGAACTCGCGGTAGATGGAGTTGGCCAGGCCCGACACCCGCTCCGACATCATCGCTGATGTCCCCGGGTCGTCCTGGTACACAACTCCGTCTTCCAGCTCCATTTTTCCCCCCTCTCCTTTTCAGCAAACAGAGCCGGTGTGTGCGGGTTGTGTTTCTCCCCGTAACCCCGCCACTGTGAACACCTATATGTTGCCCAATTCAAGCAGCATTTCTTTAAACAAACGGACCCCTGAGAAACCGCTCACCGACGTATGATCACAATGCAAGACAAGCTACGTGGATTTCTTCCTATTTATTCCCGTTTCCGTGCTGCGTTCAAACGCTCTTACAAAGCTCGTATTTCTTCATTTTATTATTAGACCGACTTGTTTAGTTCTCAAATGCAAATAAACTTCACCCCACAAGAAAAGTTGTATGATTTGTACAAACAGACAACTAATAAATGGTATTCTCGTGAAGTATATATTAACAAGCAATTTAAAAATTTGATCACGCTTATACAATACTCAACAAGGGTCTTCTTTTTTTCAGTTTCGTAGTTTGAAATGCTAAACTACTGCATGTCAAAGGTCTACATTTTGCGACTTGAAAGGCAGGTAACAGATAACCACTCCGAGCCTTTGATTTTAAGATCTATGTTCTCAGTTACAACATGTTCGACRATCCGTGAATCCACCAACAAACAGCTGAGTCGTAGACCAGGTCACGTAATGACGTCACATCACGCTACAAATGAAGACCATTTGCAGTGACGCGTTATTGTAGTCCTATTGTGTGACAGAACCATCAGGATGATTTGTTTCTTTAGTCAGATAAAGACTGGAGATAAGGAGCCTTTTAAGAGACGCTCTTGCCCTTTTAAAACGTATCAATTTAATTATTGTTTTGCTTTTATTTTTCTCTTTTCTCTCATTCACGTTGATATTTTATTTTATTGCTTGAATACTACAAGTGTGATTCTGAACAAACAATCCCTAAGTAGAAGCTTTAGTAAAGAAGATGAKAGATGTCAGGCTGGCAGCAAGTGAAATGGGTTATTTAATATAATATATAAATTGTGTTAAACATCATGTGGACTGGCTGAAGARCACAGATGTGTTTTCTTGTTTCCACAGAGATTCCACAGCTGGCGATTCTCACCAAAGCCGATGAGGCCTGTCCTGAGGCTGCCAAAAAYGTCGACAACATTTACAAAAGCATCCACCTGAAGGAACAGGTAAATATTTGTTCATTTAACTTGTAAAAATGTTCATGGTCTRAAACTCCTTGCAGAAACAATAGTTTTACAAATGTCAAATATCGTTATTTTTAGGTTGACAGATTCCACCAGCTGCTGGGTATTCCATTAAACTGCATTTTCCTTGTGAAGAACTGGGTCTCAGAATCAGAAACCAATGAGAAGGTGGATGCTCACATCATGTGCACTCAGGCAGATTGGAGGAGACTTTCTCAACAACCTACAGAGCTGTCTTCTCACTGGATAAACGTTCATGATCAAATGATGAATGATTACACATTTTCTGAGGAAAAAGATGGATGTTACTTTTGTTAATCATTTGTTGTATTTTCCCATCTCATAAAAAACAGATTTGGTTTACTAATTTTAATTAGCAATGATTAGACTTTTTTATTAAAACAAAGTTTAATTACGCATCAAGCTTTACCATATTGACTCATCATCAAGCAACAATTAAATAATGAAGTTTTCACCTGTGATTGATTGTTTTGTTATTTAAATCATTTATTAGGAATGATGATCATAGTAAATCCAACTTCTTTATAAATGACCATGAAAAAAAACTAAACACATGTAAATAATATCTACAATGGAGTTTGGAAGAGTGGGTCAGAAACTTGCGCTGTAAACCAGTCTTTTTACGCAAGAGATGGTGAGAAAGCAAACTATTTAGGTAATTTAGTTAACAACAAATTTTATTTTGAGGGGAAAACGGCACCTCGTCTGGCTGCATTTTCTCCAAAGTGACTTGTCATCTCTCAGCGCAGCAACAAATTCCAGCTGCTTTTGGACAGCAACAATAATAACAAACTCTGCGCAATTATTTGTCAACCCTGACAGGAAAAGTTATCTGCTCTGGGTCAAATATAGGTGAGCACTTGGCCCAGATCTGTAAAGGACTATGGGCTCTTTTTTTTTTTCATTTGTTTATTTATTTTTCCTTTTCTCCACAACCCGTAAGTGTGGATCTGGAGAACRGATGGTTGCACACAGGTTTGGGCCAGATGTGGCACAAAATACAAAATACTTTTTTTAGGCTGCTTTGTTCGACCCAGATGGGATCAGAGGCATCATGATCACAGTCAACCCAGAGCTGGCGCATTTGCGTAAATCCTCCGACTGTTCTCCATGGGTTGTGCGCAACGCGCCTCTTTTAAATACTTTATTAATTTATTATCAAGAGTTTGTTCTCTTTTTTTACATCATTATAGTTATGAAGTGCATTGCCTTCTGGAGAAAACTACACCAACATAAGCATCAAGTATAAACTCCAGCTTGCAAACGTGTGGTGAATCTTTTGAATCTTGGTGAGTTTTGAATCTTACCAAAGGCACCAAAATGGCTAGGGCTGCCCCTGCTTATAATGTAAACTTACATTACTCATGATATAGTGATATATTCTTTTTTTAATGTGTTTATTATGTGCATGTGCTTTTATTATGCAAGAAATGACCGAGCAGCTCTATGTGCTCTGTAGGTTGTTGATAAAGGCCTCCACACACTCCCTTCGAAGCCAAACAGTTGACGTGTGGTTGTTCCGCATTCGTTTTTGCTCACACCTTACAAAATGCCAAGCTTTGGAAACTCCTCCTGCTGCAATGCTCATCACTGCTGCACGGGGGTTCTTCCCGATGGGGAAGATGGGGAAACTCAGAGAAAAAAAAAACCTCCAATCTGCTAACTGAGTGATGCTATTTTTGGCAGTTTGGATGGCACATGCAGAGGCCTTAAGTCTTCTGTCCAAGTTCACACAAAATGTGAGCATCAGCCCAGGCCAGTTATTTTTATAGTTTGTTTCACGTTCACTTGATCAGGTTTCACTTTTACTCTAATCACGATTTCAAGGAAGTCCATGTTGTGGCAGTCTCACATGAAATAACTTTCAGCTCAGGTTCATGCAAAAACCTGTGTTGTTACTATATATTCAGAGCATTTCAAAAAGATTCAYTTTACTGTGGTGATAGTGTTATTGTTTAAAAGTCGGGAGCATATACCTTTTTTATTTTCTTGAACTAAAATCTGAAATTTATTTGTATTTTGGGACAAAAAAATTAAAAAAAGGTAGAATAGATATTAGTGGTTTCTAATGAAAAGGTCTTGCCATTTGCAAGCCCACTGCACAATAACGGCTTCTGTAGTTTCATTTGATGGAGATGTATATTCTTTATTCAGGATACTTAGTCAGATATGACCTTTTATGTAAAACAGACACATTTTTATACTTGGCAGTGATTGGTGCAATTACAAACCAGGATTTCTGACGAGAATGATCACACACAAAAAYAAAATCTGACAGATAATACATGAACAACAAGCACGTACAACAGCTTGTCTTACAAGTCCTTTAGTGATGTGAAAGAGTTTATTTTTTTATTTCTTGTATGTTGTACAACAAAACAAAAAGCTTGTATTAATGATGACAAACAGGTTATTTTTATTTTAATTGTCATGTTTACAACAATTTCCCTGATTGTTCATCTGAACTCTCTGACAGAAGGACAAATCATTTCAAATGGGACTTCCTCAGCAATGTTTTAAGCAATCAGATTTCTTCTCAGCACCGTTTTTGTCTTCTGTCATGATCTGTGGGATTTGAGCTTCACATCCGTTTGTATATGTAGATGACTTTGTTGCAGTTTGGACAGCGATGCTGCACATCTTTACAGGAATCAACGCAGAACGGAATACAGCAGCAAAGCCAGCATCTGTGGATTTACATGCAGAATACATTTATTTGTGTTATCTGTGTTTAGTTGTATATTGTGAAGGATTTATTCATTTGTTTCTCTCAAAGTACTCAATATGCAGCAAGTGTTTACCCAAATAGGGTGAGTCCACCACAAATAGCCCAGGTCAGCAAGCCTGGTTCGTGCTCTGTGTGGGTGATCACAGTCTGCTGGCAGTGAGGACACAGAGTCTGTCCCGGGACATCATGTAGTGATGGTGTTACCACCATATGAGTCACTGAAAATGACAAACAACACAAAACATTTTAAATATAACCCTCCACTCCATGATGGACCAATTTATCACATCTATAGGCTACTTCATGACAGCTGGTAACGATGTTCAAAAAGATTTATACARCTAAACCCTGACCTCTGGTGGATACAAAGAGACGTGTCTCAGTGCAGTGTGTCCAGTTCAGTTTCTCCATACAAGCTCAGAATTCTACATCCAGAGGCCAAAAGTCTATATCAGCATAGTGGTAAATCAAGGCCACAGTGCCCTGGAGWAACATGCTGAGTGTCAGAACTAGTGTCATGAAAACAAGCCCATCTGTAAGGACATCTCTTTAAGAGTGTGATGTTTTRTCTTGGCTGTCACAATGGCAAAGCTGGTGGAAAGGTCGCAGGATCAAATCCTGGACAGTGATCATTCTGGTTCTCTTTGGGTATTCTGGTKTCCWCCCACARCCCAAAAAACATGCTTGTTGAGCTAATTGTCCCTTGATGAGAATGGAATAGTGATTGTTTGTTTCTATGTGTCTTTGTGATGGAATTGCAACCTGACTGCCGCACGTGGACACCAACCCCCACAACCCGGGAAGGAAGAAGTGGGTAAAACATAATAAATGGATGTTTTATCAGTAGAGCTAAATATGAGCTCTACTTAGCTGTATTATGGAACCTCCTTGGTTATATTGTACTGCTGCCATATAAATAACAAGGAAACATGTTGATGCTCTCATGAAAAAAATATATGGTCATATTTTTTGAAGGTTTGAAGTTTGCTCATGTAGCTAATATGACACATCATCACCTACAAATAAACAGATTTTAATCATTAAAAAACCTCCCATCTGTCAATCGTTTGAGTTATTTTATTAAATTATGAAGCTATTGACCCACAACATGAACCATGTGTACTTCATATTGCATTGACGAAAAAAATGTAATGTATGGTATTTTCTTTGCAATAGACTTTAAATTTGAGCCTGTCTTTAAATGTCTGCAGTCACCAGCAGAGGCTGCTAATAGTGCAACCAACGCTGTTCCATGGTCCTCTGTTGAAATTACCAAATCATAAAGTAACATTGACACAGCACTTAAAGCAGGAGTGATCATGGTCAGTAACAGTGTCACTGATAAACAAAACAATGACACTTTTTAGGTAAAAACATAARTTTGCAGCATGCATGTTTCATATTTTTTGTGATAGGCCTGCTTCTGTAACAATCGAAGCAATTCTCCAGATGGAACTGTGCAAAGACTAAACACAGAACAATAGCTTTTTTTTTTTTTTTTGTGGTGTGCTGAGGCGACAAACAATGATTTCAGTCACCCAACAAACCCACAGTGTCAGTTTACCCATCCCAAACTGGGGCGGAAACACATTCACCGCCTGCTCACAGATGAACACTCACATCTGTGCAGCTTGTGGCTTAACTTTTCGAAGAAAATATGCTGGAGTTTATGAAACATGCCTGAAAATTTCATACTTTTTTTTATATTTTCATGTAAAACAAATATTTTTTTGGACCCGATAGCCTCACCTGTTGGTGAAACTGTGGCAGGAGGAAAAGCAACACCTGGGAAATAAAAGACAGAATTCAGCAAAAACACACACACACACACACACACACACACACACAC
>NW_013952493.1:1537451-1547494 GCF_001266775.1 Austrofundulus limnaeus
CACACACACACACACACACACACACACACACACACACACACACACACACACACACACAAAGTAAAACATTTCAGAAAATACAAGTACTGTAAATATATATGTATATATTCTTGGACTGAATTGTCCATTTTTAAATTCTTTAATGCTACATGTACAAACATATWAGCACTGCATAATTAAAGTATTTGTAAAATCAGAAGTATGTATCAGTAGAGACCACAGACCTCCCTGGTATCCACCCGGAGGAGGAACCTGAGGGTACATCCCGGGCTGTGGTGGTCCGCCACCTCCATAGTTCATGGGGGGGCCGGGGTAGGGGGGAGCAGATTCCTGTCCCTTTTCCATCTTCAGAAATCCTATCTGAAAAAGAATAAACATAAAACCGTTTTCAAAGTTAACTTTTTATTTAACAGTCACAAACTAAAAAAATCTGGTTTCTTGAACTGGTTGGTTTGAATTAGTTGCAGGACGTGAGAAGCTGACATGTGCAGCCTGACCATAGTGGCGGAAACAAATTTTTTTTACAGGAACAATGTATTTTCAACCTCAAYATTTAACAACTTTTTTTAACCACAATTTTTATTATTATTTTAATTTTTTATTGAGAAAGCTTCCCTGATGGGGAATGAAATGTGTAACTGTAGGTCGACTTTAAGCTCTATAAATGTGGAACAGATACCCTGCAGTTAGCAAAAACAGAAAGTTTCAAAGAAAGAGGATTGGGTAAGAAGACGAATGGGAGTCCAAATGACCTGTCATGGACCCATAGAGGAAATGTAGAGTTCTCAGTAGCAAGCATTGTTTTAAACTGTAGTAGGAAAATGGCCCACCAATATTTATACCCCACACCAAGAAAATGCAAACACGGTGCGAAATTCAAATGTTCTTAAAAAAAAAAAACAACTGAACTGCTGTTCTGTGGCTGAAAGAGTTTGGCTTCAAGACAACAGTGCTCTTAAACATTTTAACCAAATATACAGAGACAAAACACTAAATGAACCAGACAAGACATATTTTTATCTGCGGAGGGWGTATGTGTCTTACCTTCCACCTTTGGTTCAAAGGTGGTTTAATCAGTGCTGACGTTTTACATTTTATTATCTTCTGTCTTGCTGGCCTGTTCTCTTACAATAGATCACTGAAAATTTTATCAGTATTTTTTTTTTACTATCGGCACTCCTATTTTCAAATACCTCTCATAAAAGCCTTTGAAGGASGCCTGTGATACATTAATGAAACATCTACAGTATCAGTATACAAAGATTGGTCCAACAGAGTTAAATTAAATGAATCAAAATGAAAAATCAAAGCAGCTGATGCAGGTTTATTTATTTTTTGATGGACCGATGACTTGTCCAGGGTGTACTCCGCCTCTCACCCAATGGCCGCTATATGATCTTGAATGAGTGAGTAATGGATGGATGGATGGATGGATGGATGGATGGATGGATGGATGGATGGATGGATGGATGGATGGAGTGGTTGAGGGGTTGTGCTAATTGTATAGCAGGGCTATTCAACTGGTGGCCCGCGGGCCACATCCTGCCCGCAAGTGACCAAAGTTTGGCCCGCCAATTGGTTCATTCATCTCTTAAGCCCAAATCCCCAGGTTTCTACTTTGATTACTCTAAGTTCTTTCAGTTGAACATAGACATGTTTGGTATCTGCAGAAACGTCAGAATCTTGGATATAAGCTGGTAAAAACCATTTCTATAAACACTCAAGACAATTAAAACTACAAACAGTTGAAGATAAAATGATGAAAGTGAAAATAAAATTGGTTTAAAAATTTGGCAAGTCAGAGATGTCAAAACACTATTTGTGTCTAATAGGAGACGTGATGTGTTCTTTTTGTTTTTGATAATGTGTAATTGTCACTACTGTTAGGGTTCTGTATGTTTTATTCATGATTAAATGCAGCAAAATAAACTAATTCAAAGGTAACATATAATAACTTTAATTGCTGGATGTTCGGCCCCTCAGCTGTTGACCGGCAGTAACTGTGGCCCCCGGAGCAGTTTAGTTGAATAGCCCTGTTGTATAGTTTGACCAATTAGACCCAATTTCTTAAATTTATGTTTTTCACATAAATGGTTTTGCATTTTGATCAGATGTATTAATTCTTAGTAGAGTTTGCAGATGGATGTACCTCCTCTTGGAATAAACTATTGATTTACTTTCTTCACTTTTAAAACTTACAGGTTTTTAATGAACTGAGGTCAGAATGTTTGCTTTTTAAAACTACTCTGAAACCAGTTTTAATGGGCTATTTGTGAGTCTGTTGTGTTGAGAGGCCGGGCTGTCAATGTTCCATCTGATGAGGTTATGCTGAGGAAGTACGAGTTTCTTCTCCATGCTAATGAATTATTTAATTGATTTTACGCCATTAATGGAAGCAAAGCAGCCTCGCAGCACGCAGTTGCCAGAGGGCCTGTGTGTTCATACTTCCTGCGATAATCATCCACATCATCTTCCTCTCAAAGGATGTTTGGGCAATTTAGAGCTTCCCCGTGTCTCTGGGAAATAAAGACCACTCCTCTGCATCACTTTCAGCTCAGAAACATTGTCTTAATTGCTGAATGTTTACAACAGAGATTCCTAAATTGTGTGACTCTAAGATGTGCTTTCTTGTCTTTGAGCCAGTGGAGTTGTCATTTCCAGCTTGATTGCTTTCTGTTAAACAGTAACTTTATTTAAACCCAGAAACAAAAAGAAACGTCAATTGAATCACCAAGCAGGATGTTGCACAAGAGATCATGGATAGTTGAAATATCTTCTGAAACAGTTTTGAATAAAATTTGAGGGAGTTTATGTTTTCCCTTTTGAATAAAATCAATTGTTTTTCGAAATCTAAACTGTTAAGAGCTAAAATATGAACACGAGGAAGCACAAAGTGGCATAAAATGGAAAAACACATAAAGCAATTTGCTGTTGAAATAGGGAAGCAACTTCTTCTGTCATTTATTTACTCACTGGGAGAGGCCCTGTTCTATGGATTATGTAAAAGAACTTTACTTAGCTGAATCAACAGCAGAACATCGAGGCTAACTTAAACCACAAAGTGTACTCATTAGTTTTGACAATGGCAAACAGGTCCATATAGTCCCTACAAGTCCTTTTGTGTTTGGCTGTAAATTCATTTAGAATCAATTAGAGTACCATGAGCCACACGAAGAAGTAACCTCTTTCACTGGACCATTGTACCCCTGCCTCACTCTCAGTCGCTCAGAAACTGTGGCTTGTAAATCTATGATGGGTATGACTCTTTTATAATATCAATATAGCACATAAATATTACATGAACACATTTTATTCAACACTTATAGCTAATAACTGTGTCATGATAAATATAAAATCTGTCAAACTTACCAGTGACTCCCTCACAACAGTGGTAACTGMAAAAGTTGAGAATAAAGCAGCTTTTCTTACTTGATCTTCCCGATTCTGAGCGTTAAAACCCCAGCTGAGTATGACGCAGGCAAAACTGAGAGAGAATGGGTCACATTTCCCTTTAGCTGAACAGATTGGATTTTACTGACTTACTGATTGGTTCTGCCCCCTTCCCATTGTCTCCTCCCATGTCCATCCCTTGGGACAGAAGCAGAACCATTACAGTATGTTTAAATTATAACGGAGACAGCAATAAGACAAATAGATGGTAAAGACAAAAAAAAAATAAGTAAAAGTGGGGGAAGCTGAGAGAGTGAGAGTGGTGATTGTATAGTTAAATGAGGAAATGTGATGGCTTGGACCTTTGTGTTCTGCAGAAAGGAGTGTAGCTGTCATAGGTGTCACTGTCAGTTGTGATAAATATACTTTAGCTTCCGTTTGAATAAGGTCATTTCCTCAGTTTCGTGCATTGCTTCTCACAATGTGGTTGTGAGTGACTGAGCTTGACATGTGACTCTGACACAGTAAACCAGAAAAAAAATCACAAGACATCAGGAACATTTCCCAGCACTTCTGATGATTTTAAATGCAGAGCATGAGCATCAATATATGACAGCAAAATCGCCTAAAAATGTCATAAAAAACAGATTTTTTTTTTTTTTACATTTATTACCAGCATGTGCCGTTGCTCTGATTTCTTTGTACATGATCATATTCCCATCAGTGTTTTCCACTTAGGGATGTCTGTTTTACTCCACCAAGCCTTAATATGTTTGCTTTACCTTATTGGATTTCCTAATCTGCAGTGACTTGTCTTGTTCTGTAAATAAATTTACTTTATGGTCTATTATCTACCTATGTCCTCAGTGAGAAAAACAAGAGGAAGTGGTGAAACAGCAATGTTGCAGTCCACGGAAAGCAGTACTTTACCTGGTAAGCCGGAGCGATTCAAGTATCTGATATTTAGGGTTAGCCCCCAGCAGGGCCCAAGGAAAGATTATCATTTTCTAAATCTCACAGCTCCYCTAACCACTCCACCACAGCCACCCAGCTGAGTTAAACTGAACTTTATCTGAAAGTCAGACTTAGAAATTGCATTACYCTTATTTTAATCTGAATGTTATGTGGCTGTGAACTTTTTTCTCTTTCAAAAAGAAWGTTTGTCTATCTGTGGAAAAGTAGATATTACTGGTCAAGTTTTTGCTGTTTCATGTCACAGTTTATGAGATGGGCCTATCATAGTTACAGTTTCTATTCACAAKCAAAGAAACATAACCTAATTTAAATATATAAGGCAGGGGTGCCCAAACATTTTCCCTGAGAGTGCCAAAATTAAAAAAACATTTTCCCTGAGAGGTTCAAAATTAAAATCCATCTGAGGGTCATGGGCCAAATGTAATAATACAGTATAAGAAATGAAAATGTTTAAGTAAATTTGTTTTATTTTTTATGATTAAGCTAGCAGCCAGTGTGGTTGCCCACATTCTTTAGTTGTTTTTTTTTTTCAGCCCATGGACATGGAGAAAATTCAACGTATGCTCAGGCAGCAAAGGCTCATGGGACTTTTCATAATTTAAAATTTGAGTATATGTGGTCTTCTAAGGTGTGCAAATCTATATATGGGCTTAAATCTAATCTAAATGTCTTGAAGTTACTTGTATTTTATATTTAATCTTAATATAATTAAAATCTAACCAGGACAACTGCTGGTGGGCCAAATCAAATGGCTCGGCGGGCCAGTTTTGGCCCGTGGACCCCACTTTGKGCACCTCTGATATAAGGGATGGCTTCAGCTTAAACCAACACTCGGCTACATGGAAAACACAATATTCCTAAAAGTAAAAACATGGTTTCCTTCTAATATAGCAGTCTTATACAATTTATGTGACAGTGTTCCACCTAGGCTGCTGAAGGAGGTTTTTAATTCTGTAGGTCCATGGATTTTGAATGCATCACTGATATATATATATATATATATATATATATATATATATATAATGTGAAATTTTGCTAATTTATTTCTAAATACTGTAGCTGTATTCCGCTAGAGAAGTGGGTTTTTTTTTTCTCTTTATAAACCTATTTCAACATCAACCTAAAGAGGGTGCTAAAGTACTGATGAAACCATGCAACAACCAGACTAAAGACAACAGAGAACGTTTTTGTTTGTTTGTTTTCTATCAAAACAGAGGAGGAACACGTCAACAGAGATTTTGTCATTTATAGATGTAATTGATAATGATGCATCCTCTTTTTGAGATACTTAAAACCTGTTAGACGTTGAATACTTTCAAGGTTTGATCTTCTCATCAAACAAAGAATATAGTCTGAAACTCTGGTAGTGGGCAATATGCATTCTTTCAAGGAAGGCTAGACTATTCAATTAATCATGCTTTCACATCTAAATAAGGATTTTTTTTTGTTGTTCTTTAAACTACTTCACATTCACAAACACCCGTGTCATTGTGCAACTAAGCCATGAGGAGCAGCAGATAAGCATGGCCCAAACCGTTTGTTATAAAAATGGTGTTCACATGAGTAATTGTCATGTGAACAGGGGGAAGTTGAAGAAATTTATTAGTCATGTTAGAAACTGATTTTAAAAGCACTGCACCATTTCCATAGTTTTCCTTTTTAAGTATTGACTTTTATAATCCATTGTTTGACAATTGTTATGTCTTGATTAAAATAGTTTAGTTACATGCCTGAAACACCATGGCAACAACACATCGATTAGCCGTTAATAAACATGAGGAAAGGATGTCTGTTCGAGTGTCTGCGATTCAGCCTTATGCATGCAGTGGGTGTACCAGGCACTGAAGATACATGTATTGATAGACCGGAACTTCYGGTTTTCATTCAGCGCTGGTTTCATGCCTGAACAGACAGCATTAAACCACCATTCACTCCAGTCACTGGTGTTGTATGGTTATCTTCTCTTCACATTTTAATCTATTTAACATTCATGTGGTTTCGTCACGATTTCAGTTAACGAACACTAAATTTTCTTACAATGGGGCATTGCTTTTATTATTTTTTTATATTTTAAAATGTTTGTCTTCTTTGCTTTTGTTAAACACAAACATATACTATGCCTCAAAGTGTTTTACTCTAAGGTGCACGCTCCTTTCAACTTTTGAGAATCATCTACAAATTTTAACTAGTTACAAGTTGCATAGCAAGTATGTTAGGAGCTCTGAGGCAAGTTAAATCCTCTGTGTTAAGGCTGTAAAAACAAATTAAATTACTGAATGGYCATTTCTGACAAGTAAATGATAATGATTGACAGCTTTCACGTGTTCTACAACAGCTTCTGCCTCATTAAGAGCAGCCCTTCAYATTATTCTTCTGTGAGCCTGCGTAGTCAAGTTTTGCTCACAGATMATTTAAAAAAGAAAGTGCAAAAGTGTGGCATTAAGAGTGGGACCAGATAGAGTGAAAYTTAAAGCTGACTTGCACTTTCAGAGAACTCAGGCCAAAAGGAAAAAAAATCACAAATTATTTGCCATGGATCAAACTGACCAGAGGACCTCAACCTACATGGTTTGCCTGGAGGTGCTGGAAAAGCCAGTGAACATTGTGAGGATTCTGGAGGTCCTCTTCTCATGTGTCACTTTCAGYTTGGTGGCATCGGTGGGCTACACCACGGACTCCTTTTGGACGTGGTGCATGTTCTCCTGGTGCTTCTGCTTCTGCGTCACCATCCTCATCCTCATCCTGGAATTCACCGGCCTCGCCCCAAAGCTGCCCCTCTCCTGGTTCGACTTCACCGCCGCCTTTTCTATGTTTGCTACCCTGATGGTACATAACTTTTTATTTATTTTATTTTATTTTTTTGCTTTAGTCTTACATTTACTTATTCAGAAATACCTGAGGCTTTATGTTTGTTTGTTAAAAGCTACTGTTACACGCGAGCTGTGGTCTTGTGATCTTGAGGCAGCAGGTTTGAGCCCAGGTACAGGAGAAGATCGAGTGTAAAACAAATATTTTAGGCAAGTTTGTTCTCTGTGGTGAGAACAAACTTTTTTGTGTGACTAATTTTGCATCTCAGGACCCCTGCAGAAGAGAGCAGCTGAAAACAAAACATAAAAAAATAAAAACAAAAAAGGAATAACTCAAAACCTGTATGTAATATATATTTTCTGTGAACACCTAAACTAAATTGAAGAGATACTTTAGATCTTTTGAAATATAGTTTTGAGGAAAGAGGAGCTTGAATCTTTCAAGGAAAGATTGTAAAAAGTTAATGTTTTACTTTTTGTAGGTATTTTAATGGCTTAAGGTCAAATTTTAATTGTCTCAATGAAACTCACTGCAAATAATCTGATCTGTTGCTTCAGTAGGATTAAGGTGGATCTTGGATCGTTATTTCTGTTGTTTTTGTTCTTGTTATAGATCAATCAATAATCTGTCATTTGAAAGGACTGCACAAGCAACCAGATCAAATTAACTGGCAAGAAAACATTCAAGAAGTATTTCTCAGTCATTTTAACTCTTTTTTTTTTTTCATGCAGATAAGTGCGTCATCCTTCATCTACAGCCTCTACTTCGCTTGTTTGATCTGCGGCAGAGAGATTGCTGCCTGCATTTTCTCCTATCTGACCTTMATCCTTTATTCAAGAGAGGTTAAAATGATTCGAACATCATCTGAGATCAGTGGATTTCTTTCAWCTGTTCCAGGTCTGCTCAAAGTCCTTGAGACCTTTGGAGCCTGCGTCATCTTCATCTGTCTGAGCTACATTTACACCTGGGTGAAACTATACCCAGGGCTGCAGTGGTGTGTTGCTGTATATTCAGTTTGCTTTATTATTTCTTTCCTTGTCATTATTTTAGCCATCGGACGGTTGTTGACTATCTTCCCWGTACCTATTCAAAAAATCCTGACTGTCTGCAATGTGGTGGCAGTGCTGATGTACATCACAGCTGTGATCATCTGGCCTATGTACAGCTTCAAAAACAATCCCAGTCCATGTTCAGGCGTTTACTGTCCATGGGATTTGTTGGTTACTATTACTTTCATGACCAGTTTCAACCTGTTTGTTTACATTGTAGACATGATTTGTTCCTTCAGGTTGGTTTTTATCACTGTGGAATCATAAACATGTCCTGTTCAATGCTTTTTTTAATTGTAAGTCATTCAACAAAAGCACATTTCCTTTTCCTTTCTTTACTTGACTTCAATCTAGGAATGCATCTACAATTCAGTTTAACAGAAATGGCCTTTTTWAGCTTGACTAGTGATTGACAAATGAAGCACTTAAGTATGTTATTTTTTTCTGCAGTCCCTAAATGCACCACAACTAGGYACCCAACTTATGCTAACAATAGCACAACACTGCAAGTTATCATCTTCCTATGTTAATCACTCAATAAAAATGTCTTTATGTTAAAGTTTTGATTAGGGCTTTTTTGTGTGTTTCCTTAAAAAAATTCCAGAAAATGTGAAATGAAAACCATAACCTTTTATTCTGCATACYTTCTTAAAGGGGACCTAATATGCAAAAGTCACTTCTTTCAGGTTTTTGTTTTTACTTACATTTGGGTCAGTACTGCTTCTAAAAACAGTCCAAGCACCAAAAGAATGCACTCAGGAGTAYTTTTACTATAAGTAAATGTATTTTTCTGTGTCTTGAAATGACCTGTTTTCAAACACCGCTACTTGTGATGTCACAAGTCACACTCCAGTATGGGCACAATCTTTAGTCATATACATTTTGTACTCGTACCCCAACCTCAGCCTAGCCCGTCTCCAGGTAACCCAAGTAGAGACTCCACCCACTTCTTCACAGGACGGTTCTATGTTTTAGAACAGTCATGGAGAACAGAGATGTGGGGCTTGATTTGATTTTTATTCAATTATATTTCTATTTTTGATGGCAAGGTTCTAGCGATATTAACAAAAGAAAATTGTAGTTTGTGTAAATAATTTCACCATGGCACCCGCTTCAGAAGTTATCATCCAATAAATGGACGTTATTTGCCGTCATCAGTCCCACAGAATGGCTTCAGACTGTCAGCTGGTTAGTATGAGGCATAAAGCCACTAAGGTTTTTTATGCAATCTGGTTAATATGAGATATAAAACCACTAAGGCTCATTTTAGAGAAAATGACCTGGGTTACAGTTAGGGTTAGGACTCCGGCGGTAGCAGATTGTTGCATTCCTATGTATATGGCACTGGTAACCCACTAGGGGGCACTGTCGAGACAGTCWGAAACCATTCTATGGGACAGATAACCTCCTCGACGGCACAGTCGTGACTGTCGGAAGACATTCTATGGGACTGATAACCGCTAATAACGTCCATTTAATGGACTGATAACATCCGAACTGGCTGACCATGGACTACTTTGGAAAAACAGTACTTTCTACTGAAAGGAAACATCTGGTGGAGGGCGGAGTTAACGTAAACAAAAGGTTGGGAGGGGGTTTTCATAGCAACTTAAGCAAAACAGCACATTCTGAAGAGAGCTAAAGAACAGCCAGAACTGAAAAGGTGAAATTTCATTATCTGAGATTAATTTTGTGAATTAAATCAAATGAACATGTTTTGTATAGCCCACAGATGGATCCTAACTTGTTCTAGGAACCCCATATTAGGGGTGAATTCACACCAGGAAAGTCCTTTGGTCCACTTGTTTGGTCCGGACCAAA